>NC_056737.1:271553723-271703723 GCF_019279795.1 Protopterus annectens
GGGACTCATTAGTCCCTGCACCAGAGAGCCTGGTTCGAAATCACAAAACTTCATTGGCTGGAGGATAATATCCAGAGGTTATGTCATACCATATGTTCATCATGTTTCACTGTTGCTGTCATTACAATTAGGTTATCCTGCTGGCAGGCTACCCGCAGTCGGCCTGAATTCCAAAGTCCTGGACCGGCGTCGGTTGCTGTCGCCTTCTCCCTGACGTCAGTGCGCCAGGAGTATAAAAGATGTAGCCGACCCCATTTTCTTCAGTCTTTCTTGCCGCGCGGTGCCTGAAGCAAAAGCAGTTCGGAAGTGCCGGTCGGCCGACCGACTCCTGAGATTTTCAAGTTTGAATTTCAGATCCGAGGTCTTCATTAAAGCTAATTACTCCGTTGGGGAAACTTTTTTCTTGCTCCAGACCGATGTCAGAAAAAGTTAATAATTGTATTTCTTGTGGGAAGCAAATACCTCATAAGGATTTTCATTCTTACTGTATTCCTTGCCTAGGCCCTGACCACGACGCTGCTAGTTGTCGGTTTTGTGCTAGATTTAACCAACGTACTATTAAGCGTCGGTACGATTTTGCATTTCATTATTTTTGCAGAAGATTTAATTGTATAATGCCATCGGGACAGCTGACTACCAGAATTTATAAAAAGCGCAAAGAAAAGGACAGGCATCCAAGGTCCAAAACTGACGACGAGGCTTCAGCTAGTGAAAGAAGCAAACAAACACGAATCAGGATGAAGTATCCTCTCAAAAAAGAAGCAAAAATCAAAATGTCATGTAAAGAGGATACACCAGGACAATCGAAGCCAACCAAAATCCCAAAAACAAACTTTTATTAGGACATATAAAGATGAGTGAGCGCTTTCACATCCCCAGGACGCTTCATCAGACTTAAATATCACCATAACACATCTTTAAATAGTAATAGGAAAGCTCCTATTGGAGAACTGATACGCCTAATAAAGAAGGTAGTTCATTGGTGATTTCACAAAGTAAACAAAACGCTGTACTATTAATAAATATTATACAACTTACATAATTAATATAAAAATAATAAAAGCATATGTAAGACATACGCATATAAAAGCTTATAACAAAAAACATGTAAGTATATGAATATAGAAATGCATATACTAGTAAAATACATTAAAAACACTTTAGAAACTAGTCCTGTTGTCAACGTTTAAAAGGTCTATCTGCTAAAAAAGGTCTCAAAGAAATTTTGTCATTGAGACCATGTCCTCTATCTGCTCCTAGCGTATGCCTTACATATGCTTTTATTATTTTTATATTAATTATGTAAGTTGTATAATATTTATTAATAGTAGAGTGTTTTGTTTACTTTGTTAAATCACCAATGAACTACCTTCTTTATTAGGCGTTTCTATAATAGGAGCTTTCGTATTACTATTTAAAGATTTTTTATGGTGATATTAAGTCTGATGAAGTGTCCTGGGGACGTGAAAGCTCTCACTCATCATTATATGTCCTAATAAAAGTTTGTTTTTTGGATTTTGGTTGGCTTAGATTGTCCTGGTGTATCCTCTTTACATGACATTTGGATTTTTGCTTCTTTTTTGAGGGGATACTTCATCCTGATTCGTGTTTATTTGCTTCTTTCACTTTCTGGATTTTTTACACGACAGGGACATGACAGAAGGAACCAATGCTACAACTGAGGTAATGGAAATACGAAGGAAATTTGACTGTAAACAGTTATTGAGTTTGGAAGAAAATCCTCCTCTGAGACTTTCCTATGTAGAACTTAATCAGACATTTTCTAAACAGAAAGACTCTGTAATACATATAGAGACTTTACAAACTATGTGCAAGTTGAAGACATTCTAACTAAAATTAAGAATATTCAATGGCAGGAGAGACACATGGAAGCCTGTCTGAGATTTAAAATAGTCCCTAGAGGACTTCGTGTTCTTAAAATGCCTACTTTTGGTACTGCCTATCCAGATCTATTGACCAAATGGCAGTAGCTGAATTTAGAGACTAATTACAGCTATATGAGATTATTAGTCGAGCAGTATCAACAGAATGAGCAGACCCTACTACAAGAGGCGCTAGTGCTTGAAAAACAACTGAAGTTCAACTTAATAATTTCCACTCTGATATTACTACAACTATGACAGCTTTAGACAATAAGCTGTTACTATTGAAAAAAGAAGAAACTTGAACGCGACTGCTCAGATTTTTCGAGTGGAATGTTTTCCAATGGCTGAGGGCATCTGCTCGGTCGTATATTGATGCAACCAGAGATACCATTAGTAATCCTTCAGTTGAGCGTTCCACCAAGTTGCTTCCCTCTACTTCCGGTTTTGAAATTGTAGCAGCAACAGGAATGCATAGTGCGGAACAGTCATCTAGTTCACCTTCGTTTTCATCTATAGCACATCAATCCAAAGACACTTTAGGGAATAACGAGCAAGTATTTCGTAAAAAAAACGGTAGGATATGGTGGAACTAATCCTTGCGACACAGGGAAAGACATTAATAACCTCCATTTTCCACTACCTTTTCGAGTGGAGAACAAACCCACTTGGAGTCCTCAGTACAAAGGAAGGAAACTGAAAACTTCAGAAGGTCATTTTCAACGCAAGTCATTGAAACCAATCCAGCGGACTTAATAGTTAATGTTTCAACCTATACTTTAACGAAACATGAGTTATCTGTTTTGAATAGAGGTCTTTCATTCATCCTCTCTCAGAATGTGGATGTTAGTGAACTTATTGTTGATATTAAGCAGTTTACTAGGAATGTAGCTTAAGCACTACAGTTTAAGAATGATGATGCTCATGCTATGAATATTGGTTTTAAAAAAACTTCTGTATACATACCATCTTCACATCCTTTATTAGATAGCTTTGAGAAAGCTTGTGTGAATGACTTTTTGTTACATTTTGAGAACAATGTTACTAAACCTGAATTTTTTAATTTAACAAAGGAAGAGAGATTAGCTCTGAATAATTTAAAAAACAATATAGACATGGTCATTAGACCTGCCGACAAGGGAGGAGCCACAGTAGTTTGACAAAATTTACTATGATAACAAAATTATTGAATTATCTGATTCCAGTACCTATGCTAAACTTGATTCTGTGGATTTAGATAAGCTCATTAAAGCTATGCACGCTAACCTTTATGATATGTTAATATGTTACATAATAGATGAGAATTTATATAATTATTTTTTAGTTGAGAAACCTCTAGTTCCAACATTTAGAGGTCTTTCGAAGATTCATAAGAATTTGAATAGTCCACCACTCAGACCGATTGTTTCGGGAAGAGGTTGGCTAACAAAGTATTTCTATATTTTTAGAGAAACAACTTAGGCCAGTAGTAGATGATACTATGTTTATCCTTCGTGATACACAACACTTTTTAGAGACTTTGGCCTGTCATAACAAAGCTGATGAGATAAAGGATTCAGATTATTTGGTTACGTTAGATGTAACAGCTTTTTTTACGAGTATAACTAATGACGTGGGTGTTGATTATTTGAGATTGCTTTTATTACAAAAAGGCATGTCTAATAATAAGGTTATTATGATTACCATGTTGCTGAATTTAGTCCTCTCCAATAATGTTTTTACATCACATAATAGTTATTATCTTCAAGTTAAAGGTGTAGCAATGGGGCACATCATGTGCCAATTCTTATGCTAATTTAGTTTTAGCATATTGGGAATCTACTTATATTCTAGAACATGAAATCTACTCCAAATATATTAGATATTATATGATATTTGTGGACGATGTGTTTTTAATTTGATGGGGGGGATCTTGCCACTCTACAAGAATTTATTACGTAGGTTAATGGCACCACTACATTTTTAGAATTGACTAGTACTACATCTCTAATTAGGATTGAGTTTTTAGATGTGTTATTAAGAAAAGAGAAAGGGGGACTTACAACTGAAGTCTTTCGTAAACCTTGTAGGAAAAATAATATACTTCATAGAGATAGCATGCATCCTCTACATGTATATGAGTGTTATTAAAAATCAAGCAGCACGCTTTTCAAGAATTACCAGTGAGGATTTAGTGTTTGCAGAAGCTATTGAGAATATGGAAGAGGAGTTCATAGATAGAGGTTATCACAAGAAAGAACTTAGTGGACTACTTAACATAGAGCGTGATGGAAAGGACAAACCATATATACATAGGATTATGTCCTCATCTAGGACTAGTAGTAATCATGTTAGTAATAGTAAAAGAAGGTTAGCAATATCATATACCAATAATAACTCTTTTGTGGTTAACACCATTAAAAAACATTGGAATATTTTACAACTTGATGAAGATATTACGAGAATAGTAGGAGACAATCCTTCATTTAATTATAAGAATACCAAGTCCTTGAAGAGGTTATTATGCTACGACCATAATAGACATGATGGTTTGATATCACAAAGGAAAGGTACACATGCATGTCGTACCTGTAATCAATGTAGTTATATTACGAATTCTAATGAATTCATACATCTAGACACAGGTAAAAGATATGAGTTCAATAAATATGCTGATTGTAAAACCAGAAATGTGGTCTATTTAGGTCAATGTAAGAAATGTCAATGTTTTTATATAGGTATGACCACTAGAACTCTAAGGGAACGCATTAGGGAACATATTTATGCCATCAGTAAAGAAGATTAAACTAATGCATTGGCCAACCATGTGCTACATAGAGATAGCACACACACATTTAGCTTTCTAGTGTTGGAACATATTTATAGAACAGAGAGACTAGGCTGTATATGTAATAATGTACAGAAGAAATAAATTAAATGGATACTTAAGCTAGGAGCAGATAGAGGACATGGTCTCAATGACATTTCTTTGAGACCTTTTTTAGCAGATAGACCTTTTAAACGTTGACAACAGGACTAGTTTCTGAAGCGTTTTTAATGTGTTTTACTAGTATATGCATTTCTATATTCATATACTTGGATGATTTTTGTTATAAGCTTTTATATGCGTATGTCTTACATATGCTTTTATTATTTTTATATTAATTATGTAAGTTGTATAATATTTATTAATAGTAGAGCGTTTTGTTTACTTTGTGAAATCACCAATGAACTACCTTCTTTATTAGGCGTTGTATCAGTTCTTATTTATTTATTTATTTATTTGCAGTTGGTTTACCAGGATAGTCCATTGGGTCAAATAACCCGTTTTCAATGGAGTCATGGGGAGAAAAGCTCCAGAACTAAGTATGTTACAAAACGTGATTCATACTAGTTATACAAAAACTATAACACATTATAAATTATATTAATAAAAGTTCTCCAATAGGAGCTTTCCTATTACTATTTAAAGATGTTTTATGGTGATATTTAATTAAGTCTGATGAAGCGTCCTGGGGACGTGAAAGCGCTCACTCATCTTTATATGTCCTAATAAAAGTTTGTTTTTTGGATTTTGGTTGGCTTCGATTGTCCTGGTGTATCCTCTTTACATGACATTTGGAGGCTTCAGCTAGGCCAATCGCTGGTTCGCCGGTTCTCAGTGAGGAGCTTTCGCAGCCCCTGACGCCCGCTAGCTCAGAGCCACAGGCCGCTTCAGACTCCCACATTGAGCCGACTAGGCCGCTGGAAACTCAAGGTATTGGACCCTCGGAAACTATTCCCTCAGATGGGTCAGGAGCCGCTGAGCAGGCATCGGCTTCTGAGGGTGTTTTCAGGCCTACACAGTTATATGTAAAAACAACTTCAGCTTCAAAGGCAAAGACTAAAGCACCTCTAAAGACAAAGAAGCAAGTACAACATTCACCAGGACAGGCCTCCATGCTTAAAAAACAGATGCTTAAAATGGCTGAAGACCTAATTACTTTGATCAGGGGTTCCCATCCCTCTCCTAATAAGAGACCTAGGCAAGAGACAGAATATGAATCTTCAGATCAAGTTTCCATTTCCTGTGATTCCTCTTCTGAACAGGGATACTCTGTTCCTCCTTATGAGGATTCTGATGCTGAAGAATCTATCCCTTCAGCCTCTCCTCCTGAAGATTATTCCTTTGGGGAGACCCTGCATACTATGAGGGAGCATTTTCACTGGGAAAGCCAAGATTACTCAGTATCTAAGAAAAGGCTCAGAGATTTTCTTTTATTACCTCAGCACAGGCCACTTGCTATTCCTCCTGTTTTAGACATTGTAGATGATTTATTTATAGAGTTCAGTCTCACTCTTGACTCTCTACCACCAGCTCCTGTTAAGCCAGACAGATACTACATGGTTCCTGATTCACATATATTTCTTTATAGAAACCCTGCTGCTGACTGAGAAACTATTTCTCAGGGTCCCAAAGGGGTCAAGGCGTCCACTGCAAAAAACCCTATTCCCTCTGATAGGGATTCAAGGGCCCTGGATAGATGGGGGAAAAGGATTTACACTTCTACTACTTTGGCTGTAAGGGCCTTAAATTGTCAGTTTCATATGCTTAAATTTCAACAATATCTTATGTCACTACTGAAACAGAAAATGTTGACAAATTCTGAATGTGCAGAAAACAAAGAAATGCAGGATTTATTGCATGCAGCTGAACAAGTGGGAAAGCATACTTTGCAATGTGGTTTTGATTCTTTGGAGGCCTCCTGCAGGGCCGCTGTTACGGGTCCTGTCATTTGGAGGCATGCTTGGTTAAAGGAACAGAATCTGCCTGATCATGTTAAAGCAAAATTATTAGATGCTCCATTACAGCATGATACCTTGTTTGGTGTTAAAGCAGAAGAGGTGTTGAAGAAAATGGAGGACAAAGCTAACTCTATGCAAACAATCAAGGATTTCTTACAGGTACAACCTCCCAGATTTAGCAGAGACTGGCCTGCAAAGAATTGGTCCTTTCCAGTGTCAGATAGGCCACAAAGAGGCAGATACAGATGACCCAGAAGGCAGATCCCAGCCCCAGGGCTCATACAAGTTTAAACGATGGGATGATTCTACCTCCAAAAGTGGAGAAGATAAATCACAGCCGTACAGGAAACGGTCTCAATGACTTTCCCCTGCCAGCACCGAGCACTTATCTTTTGGCAGCCCTTTTAGGGGGAAAACTAGCACTTTTTTCACAAAATTGACACATGATCACCCAGGACAACTGGGTCCTGAATATAGTTTCTGAAGGCTCCAGGTTCCATTTTCACACCCTGCCAAGGGGAAACAGAATGCCAGACCTGCCACACAGTCAATGGGCAGAGGCTCAAAAACAAGTTTCAGCCATCATGGACATGAGGGCCATTCAGCGAGTGCCACAGCAAGTGCAGGGACAAGGGTTTTATTCAAGACTCTTCTTGGTGCCCAGAAAGGACAATGCATGGAGACCAATACTGGACCTGTCTATTCTAAACGCATTATTGGATGTTCCGAAATTCAAAATGTTGACTCTGTAGCAGCTTCTGCCCATGCTGGGCAAGAAAGCATGGCTTGTGACTTTAGACCTAAAAGAGGCATACCTGCATGTCCCAATCAGGCATTCATGCAGAAGATACCTCAGATTTATAGCTTGCTCAATGCACTACCAATTCTCTGCACTGCCCTTTGGCTTATCTACTGTGCCCAGGGTCTTCACAAAATGCCTGGCACCAGTAATTGCATTTTGCAGACAAAGAGGAATACAAATTTATCCGTACTTGGATGATTGCCTTATTCAAGCAGAGAACAAAGACATTCTACTACAGCATCTGGCGTTTGTAAAAAGATTACTAACATGCCTAGGGTACACAGTAAACGAAAAGAAATCAAAACTAGTACCCTCACAAGAGATAATATTCCTGGGTGCAAGCTTAAATACAACTGCCCAGATGGCTTATCTCAAGCCAGACAAACAAAGACAACTGACTACTTATTTCAAAATGTTGGCAACAAAGACCCAGTTATCTGCAAGAAAAATTCTGCAGACTTTGGGCTTCATGGCAGCCTGCATACTGCTAGTTCCATATGCAAGACTGCATATGAGGAAACTACAATGGTATCTAAAAAGTGTTTGGACTCAACATTGTCACAGCCTGGAAACAATAATCAACCTCATTCCCTGCCTGCAACAGGAGTTTCGATGGTGGGCAGAGGCCTGTCACCACAACAAGGGACAGCCTTTCACTTTACCCACAGCCAGGCAGACATTAACAACAGATGCATCAGATTATGCCTGGGGGGCCCATATGGCAGGAAGATGTATTCAGGGCACATGGTCCGCAAGCCAAATGCATCTACATATCAATCAAAAAGAGATGCTAGCTGTTCAAAATGCCCTGACAGCCTTCAAGGATCTACTTCATCCAGGACATCTGTTGATAAAGATGGACAATACTACAGTCATGTGGTACATAAACAAGCAGGGAGGCACACATTTCTACCCCTCTGCAGACTAGCCATGACTTTGTGGGACACAGTATTTACTTATCAAGTACATCTGCAAGCACAATACCTGCCAGGAAGGATAAATTCTTTGACAGACGAACTAAGCAGAAACCTAATGGATCCCCACGAGTGGAAATTGGATCCACAAGTCTTCAGCATGATAACAAGGAAATGGGGATGCCCGGACATAGACCTCTTTGCCTCGCCTCACAACTGCCAACTACAGAAATTCTGCACAAGGACTTATCACAAGCTAGCATGGAAAGTGGGGACACTGTCTTTCAGCTGGAAAAACTTAACAGTATATGCCTTTCCCCCACTGCTTCTCCTCCCAAAGGTATTCCTAAAGGTCAGACAAGAGAAGCCAAAAATTATACTGATTGGCCCAGACTGGCCCCGCCAGCACTGGTACCCAATCCTAATGAGCTTGTCTCAGTGCCCAGCCTGGACATTGCCTCAAATTCCTCACTTATTGACTCAACAAAATAGTCAGATCCTACACAGACAACTCAGGACCTTAAACCTGGCAGCATGGCGGATAATGTAAGTATTCAAAACACGCTTTTGTCTAAAGCAGTGATGGATGTTATTTTGGAGGCCAGGAGTCCTAGCACCAGAAAATCTTATGCAGAAAATGGAAGAGATTCTGTGCTTGGAACCAGGCACAGGAATTGACACAATTGTACCTAATATTCCTCAAATTTTACAATACTTAACTGAGATGCTGGACAAAGACCTATCCTTTTCCTCAATTAAGATTCATGCCTCTGCCATTTCAGCTCACTATAATACAGAACCACCTCTATTCTCTCATCCATTACTGAGGCAGTACCTCAGTGGGACCAAAAACATAAGACCCCCAAGGAGAGCACCAATACCTGCATGGGACCTAAATTATGTCTTGGAAAAACTCACACTGCCTCCTTTTGAACCAACCTCTACAGCTGATATAAAATTCTTATCTTGGAAAACGGCTTTGCTCCTAGCAATAACCTCTGCAAGACGAGTCTCAGAGTTACAGGCACTCATGGCTGTGGAACCCTTTTTCATTTTCCATCAGGACAGGGTTTCTCTGAGGACAAACCTGACATTTATGCCTAAGGTAGTGTCCAGAGTGGTCCTGAATCAAACAATTCACTTGCCTACCTTTTATCCAAACCCACAGAATAAGGGTGAGAGACTTCTGCATTCTTTGGACATTCACAGGCAGCTACACTTCTACTTGGACAGAACCAAAGCTTTCAGAAAAACTGAACAAACTTCAAGTGGCATGTGCTGCAGGTCACAAGGAAAGGCCATCTCAAAGCAGACTATTTCAAAATGGATAGGCCACTGCATTCTTTTCTGCTATTCACAGCATGGCAAATCAGTGCCTAAGGGCATTAGGCCACATTCAACCAGAGCAGCAGCCACTTCAGCAGCCTTCTTCAGAGGAGTACCAACCAAAGACATCTTAAAGGCTACAACTTGGAGTTCAGTGCACACTTTTACAAAGCATTACCACTTGCCTCTCTACTCTAGATCTAGAGTAGGATTTGCCACTGCAGATGTTCATAGTGTTACACTGCTGCAATCATTACACTGGGGTTATCCTGCAGTCAGGCGGTTCCCCAGTCGGGTTGAGTTCCAAAGTCTTGGTCCGGCGTCGGTTGCTGTCACCTCCTCCCTGTCGTCAGTGCGACAGGGGTATATAAGATGCAGCCGACGCCATTTTCTCCAGTCTTTCTTGCCGCGCAGTGCCCGAAGCAAAAGAAGTTCGCAAGTGCCAGTCGGCCTACTCCTGAGATTTTCATTCCGAATCCAGAACCGAAGTCTTCTACAAAGCTAAGTACCCCGGTGGGGAAACTTTTTCTTGCCTCAGACTGATGTCAGTAAAAGTTAATAACTGTATTTCTTGTGGGAAGCAAATACCTCATAAGGATTTCCATTATTGCATCCCATGCCTAGGCCCAGATCACGACGTCACTGGTTGTCAGTTTTGTGCTAGGTTTAACAAGTGCACTATTAAATGTCAGTTTGATTTTGCCCGATATTATTTTGGCAGAAAATTCAATTACACCATGCCGTTGGAACTTCCGACGACCGGTATACATAAAAAGCGCAAAGACAAGGATAGGCATCCGAGGCCCAAAACTGATGACAAAGCCTCTTCTAGGCCAGTCGCCGGTTCTCCTGTTTTACGCGAGGCGCCTTTGCAGCCCCTGATGACCGCTTCTTTAGAACCACAGGCCGCCTCTGACTCCCACATGGAGATGGCTGGGCCTTCGAATGCACAAGATTTTCAGCCTACCGAAACTAACTCTACAGAGGGATCCGGAGTAGCTGAACAAACCCGTAGCTTCAGAGGGTGATGTCCTTCAAGAATGCAACTGCTGTCATAACATATGGGTTGTCCTGCCTCAGGCAGCCCTCGGTCGGCCGAATTCCAAAGTCTGGGTCCGGCGTCGGCTGGTGTCGCCTCCTCTCCGACGTCACAACGGCTGGAGTATAAAGGCATCGGCCGACGCCATCTTCTTCAGTCTTTCTTGCCGCGCGGTGCCAGAAGCAGTTCGCAAGTGCCGGTCAGTCAGCTCCTGTGTTTTCAGTACCAAAGTCATCTAAAAGCTAAGTACCCCGTTGGGGAACATTTTTTCTTGCCTCAGCCGATGTCAGAACAAAGTGAGAAAGTTAATTGTTTGTCTTGTGGTAAACAAATACCTCATAAGGACTTCCATTCTTACTGTCTTCCTTGCCTGGGCCCAGACACGACGTCTCGGCCTGTGCTGCCTGTGCTTGCTTTAATAAGCGCACTCTCAGGCGCCGGGCAGAATTTGCTGAAGACTTTTTTGGCGAATCCTTCTCGTATACCATGCCGTCGGATCAACCGACAGCTCAATCTTCCAAAAAACGGAAGGACCGGGACCGGCATCCTCGGTTTGCGTCCTCTACCGATACTACTCCTAGACCCTCCGCTAGTGCTTTGGTCCCTGCGGAAGCGGTAATTCAGCTGCTCCAGGCCGACGACACAGCATTAACTAGTCCTTCGTTCCCGGAGACCTCTCTGGTGCCGGTTGTTGATTTTCCTCCGGATACCGAAGTTCTTGATTTACCCGACACCATTCCGGTGGACAAGGTCACTCCTGCACGTGGGGCTGCTAGGCCTCCTGTATCTATGTCCATCAAGGCCTTTGCACGTGCTAAGG
Organism: Protopterus annectens; assembly: GCF_019279795.1. Taxonomy (NCBI): domain Eukaryota; kingdom Metazoa; phylum Chordata; order Ceratodontiformes; family Protopteridae; genus Protopterus; species Protopterus annectens. The sequence goes on from NC_056737.1 coordinate 271,565,272, forward strand.
CCGCCAGCCAGGCCAAGGCCCATCCTAAACCTGCTGTCCAGGCCCCCTCTTCTGATAAACAGATTATGTCTCTTCCTGCAGACCTTATTTCCCTTATCAGGGGGTCTCAGCCTCACCCAGACAGAGGATGTTCTTCGTTCCCCATTGCTGCAGTCCTTACTATTGGGTATAGTCCGCCATCCAGTCGGCCCGAATACCAGAGTATAAGGCTGACGTCGGTCAGGGCGCATTAGACTGACGTCAGTACGTCAGGGTACTAATGCGCATGACCGACGTCATATCCTCAGTCTTTTTTGCCGCATGGTCCGATGCAGAAGCAGTTTTGCGAGTGCAGGTTGGCGTTCTGAAATATTTCCGAAACCGGAGTTTCAGACCGAAACAGAGTTGGCTAAGTACCCGTTGGGAACATTTTGGTTTTTCTTGCCTCAGTATTTAACCGGATGTCAGAAAAAGTGAATAACTGTATTTCTTGTGGGAAACAGATACCTCATAGGGATTACCATACCTTGTGTATAGCTTGTTTAGGGCCTGAGCACGACGTTGTTGGTTGCCGCTCTTGTGCTAGGTTTAACAAACGCACTATTAAGAGGAGGTTAGACTGTGCCAGGTTAGTGTTTGGGAAGCGTTGCAATTATAAAATGCCGCCGGATGCTCCGGCCGCTTCGTCCAAGAAGCGCAAGGACAAAACAGCGAAGCCTAGGGTTGATGAACCGGCAGTCCCGGACGTCGGTTCTTTAGAAGGCTCTGTGGAGCCAGAGGTTTTGCCAGGAGTTTCCATGGAGTCTCAGGCTGAAACTTTACTGTTACAGGATGTGCCTTCTCAGGAGGTAGGCCAGGCTGAGGGGGCTTCTCAGGTAACTGTTCTTCCCTCTCTTCCCAAGGTGGTTAGAGCCTCTCCTTCTGTTGCCAAAACTTCTTTGAGAGGTAGGCCAAGTTCAGCTTCAGTGGGGGCTTCTCCTAGCATTTTGGGTTCTGTACCTAAGAAACATATGCTTAAAATGGCAGAAGATTTGATTACTATGATTAGAGGTTCTATGCCCCCTCCTGATAAGAGGCCTAGGGTGGAACCGGAGTTTGATACTTTTGAACAGTGTTCAGAGGCTTCAGAGTCTTCTGCGGAAGACTTGCAGGAGTATCCTACTTATTCTGATTCTGATGTGGATGATTCCACTCCTACAGCTTCTCCTCCTGAGGATTTCTCATTTTCAGAGACTCTGCATTCCATGAGGGAGCACTTTAAATGGGAAGGCCAGGATTACTCTGATTCCAGGAAAAGGCTTAGGGAATTCTTGTTTTTACCCCAGCATAGGCCCTTAGCTATTCCTCCTGTGTTGAATGTGGTGGAAGATGTTTTTGCAGAGGCTTCCCTGAACCCTGACTCTCTGCCTCCTGCTCCTGTTAAGCCTGATAGGTATTATAGGGTGCCCGAAGCTCATAAGTATTTGTTTAAGAGTCCTAGGGCGGACCCAGAAACTATTTCTCAAGGGCCTAAAGGTGTTAAGGCTTCTGTGGTTAAAAATCCTGTTCCCACTGATAAAGAGGCAAGGGCTTTGGATAGGTGGGGAAAGAAAGTGTATACTTCTTCCACTCTAGCCATGAGAGCGTTGAATTGTCAGTTTCACATGCTAAAATATCAGAATTATCTCCTTTCACAATTAAAATCTAAGGTGGATGCTTTGGCGGAAGGTATTGAGTGTAAAGAGTTGCTGGATTTGGTTCATGTGTCTGAACAAGTGGGTAAGCATTCTTTGCAATGTGGTTTTGATGCTGTACAGGCCTCCTCGAGGGTGGCTGCTACTAGTTCTGTTCTTCGAGGTCATGCCTGGTTGAGGGATCAGAATTTAGCTGAGCATGTTAAGACAAGGATTTTGGATGCTCCTTTACAGTCTGATGTGTTGTTTGGATCGCCTGTGGAAGCAGTTTTAAAGAAAATGGAGGACAAAGCTAAGTCTATGCAAACTGTTAAAGATTTTTGCAGGTGCAGCCACCGAAGTTTAGTAGAAATTGGCCTGCTAAGGGGTGGACATATCCTGCTTATGATTCCCAGTCTAGGGGTAGGTCTAGACGTGGTAGGGGCAGGACTCAAGGTTCTTTTAGGCCTAGAACAGGGAGTTCACCTGCTCAGACTTCTGGTGAGGGCAGGGGTCAGTCCTTTCGTAAACAGACCCAATGACCTGTTTTTCAGCTGCCAGTAGATTCTCGTCTGGCAGCTCCTTTGGGAGGAAGACTGTCTCTTTTCAAAGAAAATTGGAATTTAATTACTCAAGACAAATGGGTGTTGGATATCATTCACCACGGTTACAGATTTTATTTCCATACAATGCCCCTTTCAAAGGCATGCCAGACGTTCCTCCTCCACAAAGAAAAGAGGCTCACAAGCAAGTTTCTCAGTTACTCCAGATGGGGGCCATTCAGCCAGTCCCTGTATCAGAAAGGGGCCTAGGATTTTATTCTCGCCTGTTCCTAGTACCAAAGAAGGGGAACACGTGGAGACCAATTTTGGATTTATCTCTCCTCAACACTTTTCTGGACATTCCCAAGTTCAAGATGTTGACGTTACAACAGCTTTTACCTCCGCTGGGCAAAGATCACTGGATGGTAACTTTAGATCTCAAGGAAGCTTACCTTCATGTGCCTATAAGGCTAAGTTGCAGGAAGTATCTGCGGTTTCGAGCTGGAAATTCTCATTATCAGTTCTCTGCATTGCCCTTTGGCTTATCTACTGCCCAGAGTATTCACAAAGGTTCTGGCTCCAGTGATAGCTTACTTCAGGCTTCAAGGAATTCAAATCTATCCTTACTTGGACGACTGCCTGATTCTGGCTCAAGAAAAGGAAGACCTTCTACAGCATCTGGAATATGTTATAGCAGTGCTAAGATGCCTAGGGTATTCTGTGAGCGAAATAAAGTCCAGTCTAGTACCCTCTCAAGACATGTGCTTTCTGGGTGTGAGACTGAATACAGCAGCCCAGATGGCCTTTTTAACCCCGGACAAACAAAAGAGTCTATCACTTTACTTCCATCAACTATCTCATCAGTCCGTGCTGACTGCAAGGACAGTCCTTCAAGCATTAGGGTTCATGGCATCTTGTATTCTGGTGCTTCCCAATGCCAAACTGCATATGAGGAAGCTACAATGGTATCTCAAAAATGTATGGACACAGCACTGCCAGGATTTGGACACTGTCATTCAAATAATACCTTGCCTTCAAAACGAATTTTTGTGGTGGGCTCAGGAATGTCACCTAAACAAGGGACTCTCTGTGACCTGGCCAGAGGCGAGTCAGATTTTAACGACAGATGCCTCGGACATTGCTTGGGGAGCTCATCTAAATGGAAAGTGGATACAAGACAAGTGGCCTGCCAGACTACAGCATCTACATATCAACATGAAGGAGATGTTAGCAGTCCAGTTTGCATTAATGGCTTTCAAGGAGTTACTTCTTCCAGGGCAGGTGTTGATTCTAACAGACAACACAACTGTCATGTGGTACATCAACAAGCAAGGGGGAACACATTCTTATCCTCTCTGCAGGCAAACAATGATTTTATGGGAGACTGCGCTAAGCTTGCAACTTACTCTTCAGGCAAGGTTTCTGCCAGGAGCACAGAACTCCTTAGCAGATGTGTTAAGCAGACAAATCATGGATCCCCACGAGTGGAAACTGGATCTTCATGTATTTCAGAGATTGACAGTGTCATGGGGAACTCCAGACATAGATCTGTTCGCTTCTCCACTAAACCACCAGCTGCCAAAGTATTGCACAAAGGGGTTTCATCACACAGCTTGGAAAGTGGATGCTCTGTCTTTCAGTTGGAAAAACCTTCATGTGTATGCCTTTCCACCTCTACCTCTTCTTCCAAAGGTACTATTAAAGGTCAGACAAGACAGGCCAAGGATGATTTTGATAGCTCCAGATTGGCCTCGGCAACACTGGTACCCACTACTACGGAGTCTGGTAAAGAAGCCTCCATGGCCTTTACCTCTGATTCCTCATCTGTTATCTCAGAAGGACGGTCATCTGCTCAATGTCAAGCTTCACTCTCTTCATCTAACAGCCTGGCATATTCTGTGTTGAGACACAGCAGGTCTCAACTTCCTCAACAAGTTTTAAATGTGATTATGGAAGCTAGAAGACCTAGTACAAGGAAAGTGTACATGAAAAATGGAAGAGATTTTTATTTTGGAGTACAGCAAAGAATGTGGAGATTTCTGAGCCTAATTTGAGTGTGGCTCTTCAATATCTTACTGAGTTATTGGACAAAGGTTTGTCCTTCTCTTCCATTAAGATTCATGCTGCAGCAATTTCAGCTCACTATGATTGTGATCCACCATTGTTTTCGCATCCTTTGTTCAAGCAGTTTCTTAGAGGGGCAAAGAATATAAGACCCCCGTAGAGCTCCTACTCCTGCTTGGGATCTCAATTTTGTGTTGGAAAAACTTACTCTACAACCTTTTGAGCCTGCGGCTACTGCTGAATTGAAATACTTGTCATGGAAGACTGCTTTTCTGTTGGCTATTACTTCTGCAAGAAGGGTGTCTGAGTTGCAGGCCCTTATGGCAGTAGAGCCCTTTTTGATTTTCCATAAGGATAGGGTATCATTACGTACTAATCCTTCCTTTATGCCTAAGGTGGTTTCTAGTGTGGCTTTAAACCAAACTATTCATTTGCCTACTTTTTATGCAGACCCCCAAAATAAAGGGGAAAAGATTTTGCACACTTTAGATGTACACAGGCAATTGCGTTATTATTTAAGCAGGACTAAGGATTTCAGGCAGTCTCAGCAGTTTGTTTCTTTTGCTTTGAGTTCACAGGGCAAGCCTGTGTCAAAACAAACTATTTCTAGGTGGATTGGCTTTTGCATTGCATTTTGTTATTCCCATCATGGCAAGGAGATTCCAGCTGGGATTAGGCCTCATTCCACTAGGGCTACTGCCACTTCAACAGCATTTCTAAGGGAGGTGGCAACTAAGGATATTTTGGAAGCAGCTACTTGGAGTTCAGTGCATACTTTCTCTAAGCATTATCACCTTCCTATCTACTCTAAGTCTAGGGCTGGTTTTGCCACAGCTGTTTTGCAAGGCATGTTGTCAGCTCCTGCTTCTTTATGATTTGCCAGCCTCCCTTACCTCTGCTTTGGGATTCTACCCAATAGTAAGGACTGCAGCAATGGGGAACGAAGAACATAGTACAGTTTTGTACCTACCATAAATGTAGATGTTCGAGGATCCCCATTGCTGCAGTCCAATTTTCCCTCCCTCCTTCCCCTCTGTGTTTAGGGGTGGTTGTGTAGGTGAGGTTACATGCTTATATTTTTGTATATTTTCTTGTATATATTGTACATATTTTTGGTGCAGGTATTTTGGGCCTTGTCTTTTTAGGGTCTTCTGACATCTGGGGCAAGAAAAGACTGAGGATATGACGTCGGTCATGCGCATTAGTACCCTGACGTACTGACGTCAGTCTAATGCGCCCTGACCGACGTCAGCCTTATACTCTGGTATTCGGGCCGACTGGATGGCGGACTATACCCAATAGTAAGGACTGCAGCAATGGGGATCCTCGAACATCTACATTTATGGTAGGTACAAAACTGTACTTTCTCAGCCTCCTGCAGAGAAAAGGCCTAGAACTGAGCAGACTGAAAACCTCTCTTCAGATGAGGCCTCTGGGGATTCTGAGCATTCAGATATTCAAGAAGAATCCTTCCAGGCCTATGAGGACTCTGATGCTGAGGAATCAATTCCCTCTGCCTCTCCTCCAGAGGATTTCTCTTTTGGTGAAGTCCTGCACTCAATGAGGGAACATTTCCAATGGCAGGGTCAGGAATTCTCTGATTCCAGGAAAAGGCTCCGTACCTTCCTAAAGCTTCCCCAGCACAGACCTTTAGCTATTCCTCCTGTGATGGATGTTTTGGATGATGTTTTCTCCGATTCCAGTGCTAACCCTGACTCTCTCCCCCCTGCTCCTGTCAAGCCAGACAGATATTACAGAGTCCCTGACACTCACAAACATCTCTTTAAGGCCCACACCGTGGATTTAGAAACTATTTCACAGGGTCCCAAGGGAGTGGCTACCTCCACTGCCAAGAATCCTTTGCCAGCGGATAGGGAAGCTAGGCCTATGGAGAGATGGGGTAAAAAAGTTTATACCTCTACCACCCTAGCCATGAGGTCACTTAATTGCCTTTTTCATATGTTTCAGTACCAGGATTTTTTACTGGATGATTTACAGAAAAAGTTAGCCTCTCCTGAGCCTACTGATAGAAAGGCATTGCAGGATCACATACATAACACTCAGCAGGTTAACAGTCATTTTCTTCAGTGTGGTTATGATGCATTGGAGGCTTCATGTAGGGCAGCCATGACTGGGGCTGTGATCGTGACATGCTTGGTTAAAAGATCAGCCACTGCCAGACCATGTCAAAGTAAAGTTACTTGATGCACCTCTGGAGAAACAGAAGCTTTTTGGTGCTAATGCACAAGATGTGTTGAAGTCCATTGAGGAAAAAGCTAAGTCAGTACAGACAGTCAAGGATTTCCTCCAGGTTCAGCCACCCAGATTCAGTAGAAACTGGCCTTCAAAGAATTGGTCCTTCCCAGACTCGGACAAGTTTCAAAGGGGAAAGAACAGGCGTGGCCGAGTCCAAGGCCAATACCGAGGCTCCTACAGGGGCCGCCAATGGCAACCTACAAATCAAAGAAGTGCTGCAGCCAGTCCAGCTGCACCACAAGGACAATCACAATGACTTGACTTTCATACCGCCTACAAGGGCTCAGAGAGAAGCACCCTTGGGCGGAAAATTATCCTTATTCTAAAAAAAATTGGCATATCTTATCCAAGATCAACTGGATTCTGGATTTAATAGACAAGGGTTACAAATTCCACTTCCATACTTTACCTACAAGACAAGGCATGCCAACCTGCCACTCCATCAAAGGGCAGAGGCACTCATTCAAATTTCAAAGCTATTAAGTATAAAAGCAATAGAAAAGGTACCTCCTCAGGAACAAGGCCAAGGATTTTATTCAAGACTTTTCGTTGTTCCAAGAAAGGAAAACAAATGGAGGCCTATACTGGACTTGTCTACTCTAAATACCTTTCTCATTGTGCCAAAGTTCAAAATGCTGACGTTACAGCAACTCCTTCCCATGCTGGGCAAGGGGTCTTGGCTGGTCACTCTGGACCTCAAGGAGGCATACCTGCATGTCCCAATCAGACAAAGCTGCTGAAGATACCTCAGATTTCCTGCAGGGACAGAGCATTATCAATTCTCAGCATTGCTGTTTGGCTCATCTACTGCGCCCAGAGTGTTCACGAAATGCCTGGCATCAGTAGTGGCACACTGCAGACTCCAGGGAATTCAAATATACCCCTACCTGGACGACTGCCTCATACAAGCAGACAACAAACAAACTTTAACAAAAAACTTGGACTATGTGATGCAAATACTACAGGCCTTGGGATACACAGTCAACATTCAGAAATCAAGACTACGGCCATCCCAACAGATTATCTTCCTAGGGGCCAAACTGGACACGCAGACACAAATGGCCTACCTCACAGAGGAAAAACGACAGCAGTTACCAGAGTACTTCAAAGGCTTAGCACAGCTCTCCCAGCTGACTGCAAGGAAACTCCTGCAGGCCCTGGGATTCATGGCATCATGCATTCTTCTGATACCTTTGGCAAGACTTCATATGAGAAAGCTGCAATGGTATTTGAAAAGCTTATGGTCTCAACACAGCCAAAGCCTAGAGGACGTAATCCCACTTATTCCATGTCTGCAAAAAGAATTCTTGTGGTGGGCTCAAGCAAGTCAATCAAACAAAGGCATGTCTTTCAACAGGCCTCAAGCAGGTAAAATAATTACAACAGATGCCTCAGATCATGGATGGGGGGCGCACATGGAGGGCAGATGCGTTCAAGGTCAATGGACACCGAAGGAAAGACATCTGCATATAAACAAAAAAGAGATGTTGGTAGTGATGCATGTAATCGAGAGTTTCGAAAAATCACTGCAACAAGGGCATTTACTAATAAGGACAGACAACACCACTGTCATGTGGTATATAAACAAGCAGGGAGGGACTCATTCATACCCCCTCTGCAGACTAACAAGGATTCTCTGGGAAAAAGCACTGAGTCTGAAGATACAACTGCAATCCCAGTTTGTGCCAGGCAAGGACAATGTACTGGCAGACAAGCTGAGCAGAAATTTCTTGGATCCGCACGAATGGATGCTGCATCCCCACATTTTCTCACAAATAACAAAGACATGGGGAAGACAGGACATAGATCTCTTTGCGTCTCACACGAATAATCACCTGGAAAAGTTCTGTACCAGGACCCACCATCCTCTAGCCTGGACAACGGATGCTCTCTTTTTCAGCTGGAATTCCCTAAAAATTTATGCATTCCCTCCTCTGCCACTGTTGACCAAGGTGATCCTGAAGATCAAAGCAGAACAACCAACAGGCATTTTGATAGCTCCAGACTGGCCAAAACAACACTGGTACCCATTGCTGCTGAGAATAACTCGGACCAAACCGTGGCCTCTGCCCCTATGGTCCCTGCTCCTAACACAACACAACTACAGGACTGTTCACCAAAACCTGAAAACATTACATCTGACAGCCTGGAGGTTACCTTAACTCCTTCCGCTTCCACTCTTTCCAAGGCAGTTCAGGACATCTTATTGGAAGCACGCAGACCTTCCACCAGTAAAACCTATTCAGCCATGTGGAAGAGATTCAGCATCTGGGCTGCCAACAGGGGTAAGGATACAACAGTACTGAGTATACCTCAGATATTGGAATACTTGGCAGAAATGTTACACTCTGGACTCTCATATTCTTCCATAAAGATTCATGCCTCAGCAATCTCAGCAAGATACAGTTGTGATCCACCAGTGTTCTCACATCCTTTGCTAAGACAGTTCCTAAGAGGAATAAAGAATATCAAGCCTCCCAGAAAACAACCAATTCCTGCATGGGACCTCAATTTTGTATTGGAAAAGTAACTCTTCCTCCCTTTGAGCCAGCAGCAACCTCAGATATACAATTTCTATCATGGAAAAGTTTTTTCTATTGGCAGTCACATCAGCAAGAAGAGTCTCGGAGATACAGGCACTCATGGCAGTACCTCCTTTCCTCATTTTTCATCAGGACAGAGTCTCTCTAAGAACAAATCCTTCTTTCATGCCAAAGGTAATTTCCAGGGTGTCTCTAAATCAAGCTATTCACCTTCCTACTTTCTTCCCCAATCCTCAAAATAGTGGGGAAAGACTGCTACATACCTTGGACATACACAGGCAACTACGCTACTACTTGGACAGAACTAAGGCCACCAGAAAGTCTGACCAGCTGTTTGTAGCCTATGCTGCTGGAAAACAGGGAAAAGCAATCTCCAAGCAGACAATTTCAAAATGGATTGGACACTGCATCAGATTCTGCTATTCTTACCATGGAAAAAGTGTGCCAGTCAATATTAGGCCACATTCCACCAGAGCTATAGCCACATCCACAGCTTTCCTAAGAGGAGTGGCTACAAAGGACATTCTAGAGGCTGCTACATGGAGCTCCATGCATACATTTACCAAACACTACAACCTGCCTTTATACTCCAGATCCCGAGCAGGCTTTGCTTCGGCAGTCCTTCAGGGCATTTTAGCTACACCATCCTTTTCTTAGCTCCATCCACCCCCAGCTTGGCTATGGTATTCAACCCATATGTTATGACTGCAGTTGCATTCTTGAAGGACATAGTACAGTTTTGTACCTACCATAAATGTAAATGTCCGATAGATATGCAACTGCAGTCGGATTTTCCCTCCCTCCTTCCCCTCTTTTCCTTCTTTTTTGGGTCCATTCCCCCTATTCCTATTAGCTGGGGGTATCTCCTATGGTGTATCTGTTTATTACTGTTGTGCATGTCTGGAATTGTTTATCCATTCACCAAATTTAGCCTTCCTAGGAGGGCACCTGGCATCTGGGGCAAGAAACACTGAAGAAGATGGCGTCGGCCGATGCCTTTATACTCCAGCCGTTGTGACGTCGGAGAGGAGGCGACACCAGCCGACGCCTGACCCAGACTTTGGAATTCGGCCGACCGAGGGCTGCCTGAGGCAGGACAACCGATATGTTATGACTGCAGTTGCATATCTATCGGGCATCTACATTTATGGTAGGTACAAAACTGTACTTTTTCAGACCTACTCAGTTAAGCAATAAATCTTCTGCTAAGTCTAAGCCTCCTTTAAAAACAAAGAAACAAATACAGCATTCTCCAGGACAGGCCTCCATGCCTAAGAAACAAATGCTCAAAATGGCCGAAGACCTAATCACTCTGATCAGGGGCTCCCATCCCCCTCCTGATAAAAGGCCTAGACAGGATGCAGACTATGACTCATCCGATCAGGTATCCATCTCTTCAGACTTATCCTCAGACCCAGGATACTCCTTACCCCCTTATGAGGATTCTGATGCTGAAGAATCAATACCTTCAGCCTGTCCGCCTGAGGACTACTCCTTTGGGGAAATCTTACATACCATGAGGGAGCATTTCCATTGGGAAGGCCAGGATTACTCAGAATCCAAGAAAAGGCTCAGAGACTGCCTTTTATTACCTCAACACAGACCCCTTTCTATTCCGCCAGTGTTAGATATTGTGGATGATGTGTATACTGAATCCAGCTTAAATCCTGATTCTTTACCTCCAGCCCCAGTTAAGCCTGACAGATACTACAGAGTCCCTGACTCTCACAAATTTCTTTATAAAAGCCCTGTTGCTGACCCTGAAACTATTTCTCAGGGACCCAAAGGGTTTAAGGCCTCATCAGCAAAGAATCCAGTCCCCTCTGACAGAGATTCCAGAGCATTAGACAGATGGGGGAAGTAAGTATATACATCTGCAACTTTAGCAATGAGGTCCTTAAATTGCCAGTTTCACATGCTAAAATATCAGCAATTTGTGATGTCTCAGTTGAAACAAAAAATGCTTCCAGAATTAGATCCTCATAATTTTAAGGAAATGCAGGATTTATTGCATGCAGCTGAACAAGTGGGAAAACATACTTTGCAATGTGGTTTTGATTCTTTAGAGGCCTCCTGTAGAGCAGCAGTTATAGGTTCTGTCATTAGAAGACATGCTTGGTTAAAAGAACATACGTTACCAGATCATGTTAAAGCAAAACTATTGGATGCACCTTTGCAGCAGGTTGTTTTATTTGGAGTTAAGGCAGAAGAGGTGTTAAAGAAAATGGAGGATAAGGCAAAATCTATGCAAACGGTGAAGGATTTCTTACAGGTTCAGCCTCCTCGATTTAGCAGAAATTGGCCAACAAAGAATTGGTCCTTTCCAGTTAGACCCAAGGGACAGATACAGATGTCCAAGGGGTAGAGGTCAACCACAAGGTCCTTACAGGCCTCGACAGTGGGGTGCATCAGGCCAGAAAGAAGGGGAAGACAGGCTCCAACCATATACAAAACAGCCCCTATGACTTCCCACTACAGCTGCCAAACAGTTCTCTCTTGGCAGCACACTTGGGAGGAAAACTGGCACTTTTCTATCACAATTGGCATATGATCACCAAATACAAATAGGTTCTCAACATTGTATCTCAAGGTAACAGGTTCCACTTTCACACTCTGCCAAGGTTAAAAGGAATGCCAAATCTGCCACCAAATCAATGGGCAGAGGCTCAAAAACAAATTACAGCACTCATGGACATGAGAGCTATTCAAAAGGTACCACCACAGGAGCAAGGACAAGGATTTTACTCAAGACTTTCTGGTTCCCAGAAAGGACAAAGCCTGGAGGCCCATTCTGGATCATTCTTCTCTAAACACTTACCTGGATGTTCCAAAATTCAAACTGTTGACACTACAGCAGCTTCTTCCCATGCTGGGCAAGAAAGCTTGGCTCGTAACCTTGGACCTCAAGGAGGCATACCTGCATGTCCCTATCAGGCAAAACTGCAGAAGATACCTCAGATTCATGGCTGGTTCAATGCACTACCAATTCTCTGCACTGCCCTTTGGCTTATCTACTGCGCCCAGGGTCTTCATAAAGTGCTTGGCACCAGTAATTGCATTTTGCAGACAGAAAGGAATTCATATTTATCCGTACCTGGACGACTGCCTGATTCAAGCAGAGAGCAAGGACATTCTTCTAAAGCATCTGGCGTTTGTAAAAAAGTTAAGTTGCCTGGGGTACACAGTAAACGAAAAGAAATCAAAACTAGTGCCCTCACAAGAGATAATATTCCTGGGTGCCAGCTTGAATACAACGGCCCAGATGGCTTATCTCACGCCAGACGAGCAAGGATAACTGACTCAATATTTTCAATTGATGGCAACAAGAACCCAACTCCCTGCAAGAAAAATTTTGCAGGCCTTGGGTTACATGGCATCTTGCATACTACTAATTCCGTATGCCAGACTGCATATGAGGAAACTACAATGCTACCTAAAGAGTGTCTGGTCTCAACACTGTTAAAGTTTGGAAACGGTTACACCACTAATTCCTTGCCTTCAACAGGAGTTTCGATGGTGGGCTCAAGCTTGTCACCTCAGCAAGGGACAGCCTTTCACTCAACCCACAGCCAGGCAAACACTGTCAACAGATGCATCGGATTACGCCTGGGGAGCACACATGGCAGGAAAATGTTTTCAGGGCAAGTGGCCCGCAGAACAAAGGCATCTTCACATCAGTCAAAAAGAGATGCTAGCTGTACAAAATGCCCTTATTAGCTTTCAAGGACCTTCTGCATCCAGGAGAACTACTACTAAAGACGGACAACACCCCAGTTATGTGGTACATAAACAAGCAAGGGGGCACTCACTCTTATCCCCTCTGCAGACAAGCCATGACCTTGTGGAACACCAACTGTAACCTATCAAGTTCATCTGCAAGCACAATTCCTGCCAGGAGAGAAAAACACACTGGCAAACGACTTAAGCAGAAACATCATGGATCCCCACGAATGGGAATTGAATCCACAAGTATTCAGAATGATAACACAAAAATGGTGGAGCCCGGTCATTGATCTGTTTGCATCCCCAGTGAACTGCCAGCTACAGAAATTCTGCACAAGGACTTACCATCCACAAGCATGGAAAGTGGATGCCCTCTCATTCAGCTGGAAAAACCTACAAGTATACGCTTTCCCACCACTACCTCTCCTTCCAAAGGTACTTGTAAAAGCCAGGCAAGAAGAGCCAAAGATGATCCTGATTGCCCCAGACTGGCCACGCCAGCACTGGTACCCAATCGTAAAGAACTTAGCACAAGGAACCACCCTGGATTTTGCCTCAAATCCCGCATCTTCTGACTCGGCACAACAGTCCGATATTTCACAGCCAGCTAAAGACTTTAAACCTGGCTGCATGGAAGATTCCTTAGTCAAGCAAGCAATGCCTCTCTCCAAAGCTGTTATGGATGTCATTCTGGAGGCCAGTAGGCCTAGTACTAGGAAAGCCTATTCGGATAAATGGAAGAGATTCTGTGCCTGGAACCAGGTTCACAGCCTTGACCCTCTTGTCCCAAATATTCCTCAGATACTGCAGTATTTAACTGAGATGCTGGACAAAGGCCTCTCCTTTTCATCCATCAAGATCCACGCCTCTGCCATCTCTGCTCATTGCAACACGGATCCACCAATTTTCTCTAATCCCTTGCTAAAACAGTACCTCAGAGGGGCTAAAATCATAAGACCGCCCCATAGAGCACCTACTCCAACTTGGGACCTCAACTTCATGTTGGAAAAATTAACTTTGCCTCCTTTTGAGCCAGCTAACACAGCAGATTTAAAATATATCTCTTGGAAAATTGCTCTGCTCCTGGCAATAACATCAGCACGAAGAGTTTCAGAATTACAGGCACTAATAGCAGTGGAACCTTTCATCATTTTCCACCAGGACAGGGTGTCTTTAAGAACTAACCCTACTTTTATGCCAAAGGTGGTATCAAGTGTGGCTCTAAGCCAAACTATTCACTTGCCAACTTTTTATCCAAATCCACAGAACAAAGGGGAGAGACTACTGCATTCTTTTGACATACATAGGCAGTTACGCTTTTACTTGGACAAAACCAAAGCTTTCAGAAAAACTGAGCAATTATTGGTAGCATATGCTGCAGGAGCACAGGGAAAAGCCATTTCAAAACAGACTATTTCAAAATTGATAGGTCACTGTATACGTTTCTGCTATACACACCATGGGAAACCTGTACCTAACAGCATTAGATCTCACTCCACCAGGGCAATAGCCACTTCAACTGCCTACCTCAGAGGAGTACCTACCAAGGACATTTTAGAAGCAGCCACTTGGAGTCCTGTACATACCTTCACCAAGTATTACCATCTGTCTCTGTATTCTAAATCCAGAGCTGACTTTGCCACTGTAGTGCTGCAGGGCCTTATAGCCACCCCTAATGCCTTATAGAACCAGCCACCCTACTTCAGCTTTGGGATTCTACCCAAGTGAAATGACTGCAGCAGTGTAACACGATGAACATAGTACAGTTTTGTACCTACCATAAATGTAGATGTTCGAGTGTATACACTGCTGCAGTCCAGGTTACCCTCCCTCCTTCCCCTCTTATTTGCTGGTACGTACCTATGTCTTCTACCCTTTACTACCTATGGGGAGTATTTGCTGGTAACTGAAGGTTGTTGATTTCTTTTCTTACGTATGTTTTATTAGTAATTTGAATTGCCTACCTTTTTGGGGGCACCTGACATCTGGGGCAAGAAAAACAGAAGAAAATTGTGTCGGCTGCATCTGCTATACCCCTGTCGCACTGATGTCAGGGAGGAGGCGACAGCAACCGACGCCGGACCAAGACTTTGGAACTCAGGCCGACTGGGGAACCGCCTGACGGCAGGATAACCCAAGTGTAATGACTGCAGCAGTGTATATACTCGAACATCTACATTTATGGTAGGTACAAAACTGAATTTTCTGCAAGGCCTCATAGCCTCTATAGCTTTGGGATTCAACCCAATTGTAATGACTGCAACAGTGAAACACGATGAACATAGTACAGTTGTGTACCTACCATAAATGTAGATGTTCGAGTGCATTCACTGTTGCAGTCCAGGTTACCCACCCACCATCCCCCTTTCCTTTGCTGGGTCTAATCTGTACTTCTCTATTCTATACAACCTATGTGGTGTATTTGCTTGTAGATGAAGGTAGAGTTTTTACTTTACTGCATGCATGTTTATTGGCATAAATAAGCCTACCCTTTTGGGGGCACCTGACATCTGGGGCAAGAAAAACTGAAGAAAATGGCGTCTGCTGCATCTTCTTATACCCCTGGCACAGTGATGTCAGGGAGGAGGCAACAGCAACCATGCCGGATCAGGACTGTGGAATTCAGGCCGACTGCGGGTAGCCTGCCAGCAGGATTACTCAATTGTAATGACTGCAACAGTGAATACACTCTAACATCTACATTTATGTTAGGTACACAACTGTACTTTTCCCATCCACCCCCATCAGTTTCAGAGAAAATCCCTGATATTCCACCCAGTTGGAGGGAAGCAGCAGCACTAGAAGTAAACAAGCTGTTAGGGGGAAAACATGTCATTCAGGAGGTCCCTGTAAACCAGAGAGAGTGGAACTTATTCAGGATTCTTTTTAGTGACAAAAAAGACTGGGGACTGGCGACCAGTCTTGTATCTCAGCAAACTAAATACATTTGTTCAGTGTACAGTGTTATGGATGGTCACAGTTGAGTGCATTTTGTGGTTTCTGCACAAGAACGACTGGATGTGCTTGATAAATCTTTAGAATGTGTACTGTCACAAAATGAATAGATGATCCAGAAGATATCTACTCTTCTGGCTGAGAGCCAATCATAACCAGTTCGGAACTTTGCCTTAGTGTCTCACCACAGCACCCATGGTGTTTACCAAGTGTATGACTGTAGTTGCAGCTCACCTGAGACTGCTGGGATTCTGAATGTTTCGATACTTGGACAACTGGCTCCTGACCGCTCCAATCAGGCGTAATCTAATTCAAGCATGGGACTATTACCTCCATCTCTCTTCTCATCTTGGGATATCAATCAGTTACAATAAATCTCAGTTCAGTCCAACTCAGACTCTGGAATTCTTTTCAGTACAGTTATTCAAATAGCTTCTCTCCCTCTGTCTCTGATTCAAACTATTCAGTTTCAGGTCAGAAAGATTATTCAGAATTCTTCTCTTTCAGCCCATCTGATATTCCAAGCCTTTTGATCCATGTCAGCGACAGTCACCCTTGTACAACTGGCCAGGTTATGAGAATTCTGTAAAGGACACTTGCAACACAATGGTCTGTTCTCCAACACCCATTATCAAGGTCAGTCAAGATAACTCAAGCTTGCAAGAATTACCCTCTCTAGTGGATCCCATTCCAATGAAATAACATGAAAGCCATACCTTTGTTCTCCCTCAGCCTAAGGCCACAGTGACCATGGACACCTCTAAGTCGGGTGGGAGGGGAGTACATGGGAAGGACAGTCCAAGATACATGGTCACCCGGAGAGGCCAACACACATATCAATGTCCTAGAAACGAGAGCTGTCCTCTTAGCATTGCAGGTCCTTCAAAACAATCTCCTGATGGGAACTATCGCAGTTCAGATGGACAATTGTGATGGTCTGCTACATCAGCAAGCAAGGGAGAACCTGAACTTACCCTCTTTGTAGAGAAGCTATGAGAGTATGGCAATGGGCAATCTTCTTCAGTCACATTCTTATAGCAAAGCACATCCCAGAGAAGTCTAGCATGATTGCAGACAAGGTAGGCAGGTCCATTCTAATGCCTCACAAGTGGTCTCTCAGTATCAAGGTGGCAGAGATGATTTTTCTGTTGATGAGGCCAACCATACTGCAAAGCTTTTGTGTCTGTATTCAACAACAAGTGCAACAGGTTGTCCTGATCACCCCATTGGAGGAGTCCCCGAGAGATGCTCTGCTTCATGCTTGGCCTTTGGGTCTCCTTTACACTTATCCCCCATTACCCCTGATTCCCAAATTATTTCAGAAACTATATAAATTGAAAGCACAGTCGTTCTCGTTGCACCTTCCTGGCCTCATCAGATCTGGCTTCCCTTCCTTTGGTCTCATCTTCTACATCTGCCATGGATTTTGGATCCAACTCCAGTCCTTCTGTTTCACCCGACAGCCATGATTCATCCGGACATTTCAGACCTCAAGTTGACTGCACGGTTTCTCCAAGTCCGTTGAGTACTAGACAGCCCAGACTCTCCTTCCTCATCCATCACATTCTGTTGTTTTCCCATAAAGCTTCTACTAGAAAAATGTACAAAAGTAAATGGAAAAGATTTGTTATTTGGACCCATACAAAGAATGTAGACCCTTTTTCAATATCAATTTCAAAGGTTCTTGACTAGCTTCAATTTTCAATGAGAACTAGCTCCTCAGCTATCAGGGTACAATTAGCAACCATTTCCAACTTTCATATAGGAGTAAATAATTCTATCTTGGCTTCCTCTAAGATTTGTAAAGCTTTTCTCAGAGGAACCTATTTACTCAGGCCTCCTTTAAAGGATCCTACTCCTCCTTGTGCAGGCCTTGACTCATCCCCCATTCGAACCATCAGCTAAGTGTGGTCTGAAGTTTTTTGACCAGGAAAACTTGTTTTCCTTGTTGCTATTTCTGCCAGAAGATGTCTAAACTTCATTACTGTTTTCTGAACCTCCTTAATTTTCACAAGGACAAGGGTTTCTTTACAGACCAATCCTTCCTTTTTACTAAATGTGGTGCTGGAATCCAGTATTAATCAGGTCATCAATCTCTGTCTTCATTCCTAACTTTTCAAGTAAATGAGAATATATTATACATCTTTTGGATGTCCACAGACAGTTAACGTATCACCTTCACAGAATCAAAGATTTGAGAAAATCCGAACAATGGTTTCCTTTTCTGATTCAAAATTAGGCAAGCCAGTATCTAAATGACTGTCCAAATGGTTGTTTGATTGTATTACCTTTGTTTGCAAGAAAGTGGGTTTGCCTTTACCAAAGTTTCAAAAAGCCCATTCCATAAGGTCTATGGTGACTTCATCAGCCTTTATATAGAACGTCCTGGGCATGATGTTTTTGCAGTTGCAACTTGGGCTAATCCTCATATCTTTATTGCTCATTACAAATTGGATCTGGTCTATAGTGGAAGAGCAGACTTTGGCTCAGCTGTGTTCTGGGATATCCTTCCTTAGAGTACTTCTGTGATGCATGTAGCTGGGGACTGTGTCCCAACAGTTGAAGAATGAATGAAAATGACAACATCAGATAGTTACGTACTTACCATAACATTCCATCTGTGTTGTCCATTTTCATTCTTCAATTTTTCACCTACCAACCCTCTCCTTGCTTTACTCCTGGAAAGATTGAAGGGTATTGGAGGAACCTCTATTCCTTGTTTGAGCTCCAGCTTCCATTCCTTTCCTCTTTTCCACTGCTCTATATATTTATAGGCAGCAAGCAAGATGTGAGGTATGTTAGATGACTAGGGCATTATGGGTAGAGGGAGAAGCTCAAGAGTTCAAGTATTCTTTAATCTGGAAGAAGCGGCTGAATTGGATGCAAACCAAATAGTTGAGTAAGAATGAAAATGGCTAACACAGATGAAACATTGTGGTGAATACATTTTTTTTTACAACATTAATAGAAAAATGATCCAGAGGAAAGCAGAATGAAAGCAAATACTGCTGTTGTTGGTGGGGCTTGATGTATAGAAAGCATTATTATGTGAGATTTTAATTTGGACTGGAATACCTGCTCTTCCCAAACTCAACCTAACTTCATCAACTTGTATGGGTACTCCCAGATGATACCTACCCCAAATAGAGTTGACAAAAATAATAAAACTACCCTCAACTGGAACTTTACAAACAAGCTCAACCTTTACCAACATGCAGGCTGCCTTTCAGACAGTCTGAGTGACCGCATGCCCCCTTATTTGGTTCAACACCAGTCTAACACATATGGAATAAAAGAAACGTCTGTCCCAGCTTATTTAAATCCCTACTACAGTAATACAATCAGTCCCCTTTAAAAACTCCCACCAGACTCAGCAGTACAACTATTTAATTGCACTTTCCTTGACATTCTAAATAATCTTGCCCTTCTAAGGAAAACATGAGTTAAAGCAAAACAAATTCCACAGCTTTGCTAGATCATCAAGCAACTTCTCAAAAAGAGAGGAAAGTGCCTGGTCCCAGTATCAGGAGACCAAATCCCAATCCTCTCTGCTTACTTATAGATGACTAAGAAATCAGACTAAAAGGAAAATCAGAAGTGATGGAAAAAAACTTATACCTCACTACAACAAAAACATGAAAACAACCCACAGAAATTTTGGAGAGCTAGAACTCCTTAACCCAGGTGAAACTACTACTCCATATCCCACCATCCCTAACTCCTCCAATTGTTCCAGACCAATTTCTCAGTTTAGCAGCTGTCACAATCACATACCCCATCTCTATTCTAATTAATCTGGCTGTCACAGAACAAATACATACCTAAACTGTGGAAAATATCTCATCATATCTCTGCATAAAGGCGGCCCCTCATCAGTCATCTAACTACCATCCCATACCCATTCTACCTGCAGTAGCAAAATCCTCATAAAATGCATTTACAAGAAACTCCTAAACTAACTACTATCGAGCAACCTTCTCTCAAACTCACAACACTGTTTCAGACCAAAGTGTATAGCACCACCAAAGCCTAATTTGCTTCGCCAGTACCATCATCCAGCTTAAAAACAACGTCTAACTAGCCTCATCCATCCTCCTCCACATGTCAAAAGCCTTCAACACGGTATCTCATCAAAAACTACTAAATGAACTAGCCTCCATAAACCTCTCCCAAACAGCACTAGCCTGGTTGCACAGCTACTCAGCTGGCTGACAGCAAGCATTTAAGTGGCACAACTCTCTCTCTCCCCTTCTACCAGTCTCGGTGGTTACCCCTCAAAGGTCAGTCCTTGGTCCACTATTCTTTGTACTTACAAATACTATTTTTTGTACTTACAAA
Source organism: Protopterus annectens (assembly GCF_019279795.1). Lineage (NCBI taxonomy): Eukaryota > Metazoa > Chordata > Ceratodontiformes > Protopteridae > Protopterus > Protopterus annectens. Next base: position 271,585,324 of record NC_056737.1, read on the forward strand.
TGAACTATCTACTGCTACTTACAGTGCTACCATTATTCAATATGCTGATGACTCCTTCCGTGTATGCTCGGCCCAAACTCTTCCCAAACCCCTGGAAGTAACAAAAATCCTTCCTTGACATAGAACAGTACCTTTCTATTCATTAGCTAATTACTCAATCCAAACAATACTAAACTGATTATCTTTACTAAAGGCAAAGTGTAAGGAACTCAGTCCCCCTTCAGTATCTTTTCATCTAACAATACCCTATTAGAACCAGTAGAACATGCTAAACTTCTTGGGGTAACAATCAATAATTCACTAAAATTTGATTAACATTTAGCTTTAACCATTAAACAGGTACATATTAAACTTGGAGCTCTCTGTAGAGCAAAACCATTCCTAACCAATACCACCAGACAGACCATAGCCAGAACACATCTACTCACCACTCTACTATATGCCTCACTCATCTTTACTAATTTTATTAAAAAAAAAAAAAAAAAAAAAAAAAAACAGACCTAAACAAACTCGAGGCCTGCTATAACAAAATAGCTATATTTGCCCTTAACCATCCAAATAGAATGCATCACTGGTCTGCACTGCAAGAACTAAACTGGATTGAACTCCCAAACGTCCTCCACTTAATCCAACGGACCATCACCCACTTCATCATCCACCAACAAGACCACTGCCCAGCTTTCAAAGACCTAGTACATCCATACACCAACAGTAGAACTTTGAGAGCCTGTGATAAATTATTACTAATAGCCAAAAAAGCCAACAGCAGCTTTGAAACCCTTTTTCTCATACAAAATATTCAAGATCTCGAACTGTATCCCATAAATTGTAAACGCCACTAATACCAATAACTTCAAATCACTCTTCAAAAACTACCTAAACAACAACTGGCTGTGCTGCTACTCTTCCCCTGGATGACCACTCATCCCACCCCTCCTGTCATCCAGTCCTGCTCTCGTTCCCAGGATCCAAGTACATTTTCTAATGTCAAAGCACTAATGTGTAATATCAAAGTCTCAAGTTCTTCTACTTGCATCTTGCAGAAAGGCTGATTCATTAAGACACTGTATTACACTACTTTTTCATAAGAGACAAAGTGACATGCACTTTTGTATAAGTTTTATATAAGGCAGAAAGTAATTTTCATAACGAAACAAACATGCACTCTATTACTTATATTGCATTAACGTCGACAGGATATGAGTTACAGGACTTTTTGTTGAGCTGTTTTTAAACACATTCCATGTCTTGTAAAGTTTTGAACCAACTACATGTCTCTGATCTTTGTATAAATTGTTCTATTTTTGTATTTTTGAGAATGTTTGATCTGATGATGTTCATCATCTTTCCATTCATCACTGATGGGTTTGGTTCCGAGCCCTCAGAATCGAGTTGGCCTTTTTACCAAGCTCACACCAAAAAACTCTCGAGCTAAGTCTCTACTCAGAATGCCCTTTTCCCTGTTACCTCAGATCTCGTTTGCCATGTAGCCATAAAGCCACGTTTCAGCCGAGCTCTTAGATAAGTGGAACTTTATTTGATATTTGTTTGGAAACATTTTGATATCTTCATATTTTATTGAGCGAATAGTATTTCTAGTGTTTTTCTTCTGTCTAACCTTGTTTTTTTTTTCACTCTACCCATTGTTACCACTGGTAATCTTTCAAGTACCATTGTTGGTAAGGCCTTTCCTCCCTTACACTTGTGGTATTTCTCCAATAGCATAGCTGGTATTGTTTTTCCTGTTTAACTATTCCCTTTGGTTTTTAGTGAGGTGTTTCTTTATCTCTATATATATATCACTGTTTTACTATATTTGTGACTTCTTTGAACGGTGTTTGACTTTGCTCTAGTTGGATTATACAGTTGACCTGTGGTGTCTTTCTATCAAGATGTCTGATAAGAAGGGTACTTCAGGTTTTAAGCATTGTGCTTCATGTAATGGCAAGTTACCTAATAGTGATTCTCACGATGACTATGTATACTGTTTGGGGAGTGCCCCACCTTTTGGTGCAGCCTCCGTGTGACATTTGTCAGAGTTTCAGCCAATGCACTGTTAATGAGCGCAAAACTAAACTGATTTTGAAAGGTTTACTCAAGTCACCCTTCTCAGAGGCCATTTCTGTGATGGAGGTTTCAATCCTTCGTACTAAAGACAAAAAGAGATCTCACTCTGTTCCCTCCTCACCATTGGGTGATCATGGCAAACCTGGGAAATCAAAGTTTCCAAAGTTGTCTTTGAAGCATACATCTGCCTCTACGGCTCCATCTTCCTTGGCTCCGTGCATCTCGAAACCTTCGATACTGGTGCCAGTTTTGGCACTGGCCCTGCCTTTGGCACTGATCATAGACCTTACTACGCCTATTTCGACTTTGGCACCTGTGACCTCTTCGGCTCAGGACACACCTTCGACTATTTTGTTAGTTTCCATTTTGGAACCGACTATTTTGGCTTAGAGTGCCACTTCGGCACTGAGCCCTCTACCGACTTCACTGTATTTGACCCCTTTCCTTCTGATCTCAAAACTAGAGACTTCGGTGCCAGCAGACCTTGCACCACGGACCTGATACTCCCCTTCCATACATCCATTTCTGGGCCAAGCGTATAGCCCCTTCACTGAACGTCCTGAGCCCCCATCTGGAGTATCTACTAGAGCCACCAGGAGCCTGTCTGAACATGATGTGGTGCGTCTTGTGGACCAGTTGTTAGCCAGGGGGATTCCCACACTTTCTAAGACCCATTCACCTGCAGGACTTGGGTTGACTTATCCACGGACTCCATCTTACACTCCTTCGACCATCTCAGTCCCGAAGCCCTCTGCTCCGACATCCGTCTTGGAACCCATCACTTCGGCTCCTACAGTGCATCTCACTCCGGCTCCGAGTTTGCCACTTTGGTCTTCGGTTCCAGATGAACCGGTCCTTCCTCAGTCTGGGGATTGGGGGATGGGCGCTTCAGCCCGGGGCACAGAGCAGTCTTTCTCCTCTGTTCCATCCTCTGTGCCGATAGCCGCGTCTGCACCAATTCTGCTTGAGGCTCCACCTGTGGGGGCAGGTTCGTCGGAGTGGGGTGTGACCCCAGTCCTGAGGTTGTCTTTCTTGGTTCCAGGCTGTCATACCTCTTCGGGTGGACCTGCCTTTCACGCGATGGAGAGGGCTCTTGCATCTGGTAGCACTCCTTTGATTTTGGAACCCCAGTTTGCACTCCATGAGTTGCAGCTGCTCTTCCGAGTCCTCCTCAGAGCCCCCCACTGAGGAGCCCCCTTGAAAGAGGATGTGCAAGAGGAAGCACATGGACGCACCCGAGGAGTCCTTAACTGAAGACATGGACTGCGATGATGGTGAAGGGTCCCAGCAGTCACCTCCTGATGATGTCTCCTTTGGAGACATCCTGGAAATGTTAAAGCAGAGAGGTGACTTGAAGCCCTCCATCCCTTCATCTGAGGAGTCCGTGTTCTTGCAGGCTTTCCACACGTGGCCTTCTACCTTGTAGCTGACCCCGCCTGCTGCTGAGCTTGTCCAGCTCATCATGCAGCGCTCTTGGAAGAACCCTGATTCCATTGAGGTGATCCCTCAGAGACCAGACAGAATTCTTTCTCATCTCGTGGAGAACCCGCACTGGTACAAAGGCTTACCAGTTAATGCTGTGGTGGTGGCGGCGGCCACGAAAAAAGACTTGGCTGAAGAAAGTCCCGCTGTTCACCCACCCAACAGGGAGTTCTGGGTGGTGGACAGACTTGGGAAGCGTGTTTTTCCATCTGGAATCTTTGCTATATGGTCCCTGAACTATTTGGCACATCTTACGAGGCTCCAGAGGGACTTTATCTCTGAACTCTCTGGGACGCTCACAGGACAGTTGTCTGACAAGGTCCGGGACAAAGTGGCCTTGCAGCTCGCAACCCTGGAATCAATATCCAACTCTTCCATGAGGTTGCTGTCACATGCGACCGAAAGGGGCAGCTAGAGCAGCAGGTTCAGGCATTGTCATGAGGTGTCATGCTTGGATGTGCATTTGTGACCTCGCGGATCCCTTCAAGTCTTCCTTTTTGAATGATCCCATCGAAGCTTCGTCCCTTTTTGGTTCCAAAGTAAGTGACATGCTAGCTAGGTGTGAGCAAGATGGAAAGACCCTGTCTGCATTAGGCTTATGGTTTTCCAGCCCTCAGCGTACCTTCTCCAGGAATTAGAATGGAAAAATGTGGCACAAAATATCTCAGGGTCCTTTCTGTGCCGCACTTGGTGATCCACCCAGGGGCAGAGGGCATAACCATTCCAGAAGATGCCCCTATAGAGGCAGAGGGGGTCCTCGCAACCAAGGCTCCAGGGATTCCTTTCTGGACAGCCTTACCAGCGTTCCTGAGGAGCAGCCTGATTGCTTACCTCTGGAAGCAGTCGGGGGTCATTTCTCTCTGCACAAAGCTGCCTGGCAATCTATCACCACCGATCGTTGGGTGCAGAGCATCATCGCCAGAAGTTACACCATTCCCCTTTCTTGTCAAACAAACATTCCAAGAAAACCTCTCAATGTTCCACCCAGTCAAAGGGAAGAAGCAGCTTCAGAGATTATAAAGATGTCTCCAAAAAGAGTCATTCATCAAGTTCCGCAAGACCAGCGTGGATCCGGATTTTACTCAAGATTCTTTTTGGTGCCAAAAGACAGGAGACTGTAGACCCATTGTGGATCTCAGTAGCTTAAACAAGTCTGTCACCCAAACCAAATTCCGGATGGTCACGGTTCAGTCCATTCTTCCCTTTTTAAGTGATGGTGATTGTATGTGCTCATAGATCTCCAGGATGCGTATTACCACATCAAGATGGATAAACACTCCAGGAGTCTGCTTCGCTTCTGGCTAGGGACCAGTCATTATCAATTTCATGCCCTGCCGTTCGGTCTCTCTGCAGCCCCCAGAGTGTTCACGAAATGCATGGCACTGGTCACAGCTCACTTGAGACTAAAAGGATTCTGGGTGTTTCCATATTTGGACGACTGGCTCCTCACTGCCCCCACCGAGTATCATCTGGTAACAGCACTGCATTATACTCTCTCTGTCAAAATTGTTGGAAATAACGATGCATTGGGAGAAATCAAACCTTACTCCTACACAACAAATATTCATTGGAGCAGTGTTCAATACCCAGTCCTGTCTATCACTCCCAATTCACAGACTCCACCGATTAAGGCTTCTGCTCTGAGTGATACTCTGTCAAGCAAAAGTCTCAACAAGGGAAGTTCTTCAGGACCCAGGCTCTATGGCAGCTTCAATCCTAATAGTGCCTCTAGCAAAGCTACATATGTGGATCCTGCAATGGCTCCTTCTTTGTCAGGGATTCCCAAGCTATCACCCCCTCAGTTACCAGATTTGAATAACCAACTCCTGCAAACAAGACAGACACGGATGAAACCTAGGTAAAATTCGTTTTGGGTCGGTGCAATAAACCTGTTTTTTATCATTTGCTGTGTCGGGTTCATTTTGGAACACGTTACTTGTACAGCGTGGATTTTGGCTGTTGTTTGAATCAAGAGGTTTGCTGACATAGCTTCCTGGTTGGTCGGACCTCCTTGTCTTTCTGGCATTATTGGTGTCTGCTGTTTCTGGTTCTTAGTGTATTCACATGGAAGGTGAGGCTGTTCCGGTTGATGTGGGAGTCTTATTACAGCAAATTCATGAGCAGTTGAGAGAGCATTCGGTTCTCATTCATAAATTGATGGACAAGGATGTTAGATCTTGTCAAGCGGACACAGGGGACAGTTTGGGTTTACCCCTCACGCAGGTTACACCCAGGTCTTCACCTGCCGGTGATGGTATCATTGGCTCTTCAAGTAGAGGGAATTCAGCATGGAGTGATGCATGTTAACAGTGAGTTATGGAAAACCAACTGTTATACCTTCAACATGGCACAAGCACCTAAGGTTGATTTACCGCAACATGATACCAAATCCATGAAAGATATGTTGAAGTTATTTGAGATGAAATTGTTTAAACTTAAAAGAACACAATTAGAAAATAGTTACTTAACCAGGAGTATCGAATTGGGTATGGTACCAAAGGGGTTACGCCTTTGGAGGTATCCGAATGGGTGTGATGCTGATGAACTTATACTTAAAGAATTACATGAATTATTTAACAACACTGGGTTAAGTCTAATGGATATCATGGTCAAACACAATAACATCAAAATTGAAGGTCTGCTAACAGAATTGGATGTTTTAAACCATAACATTAGTAAGGACCTTCTGTTTGACCAATATTATACGAATTACATTCACATCATTAAGGATGTAGAACATAGTTATGAAACAATATTTCAGAAGAAGAACACCAAAATTCAGAGGGATATTAAAAGATACAAAATTGGGCAGATTTACCCCAAATCAAAACCAGTTGATTGTTGCCATGGTAAAGACAACAAAAGGGTGTATGAGAGAAACATGGAGGAAGTGGAAGACGTCACTTCCGGTTGCGAACGTGATGACCACAGCGAAACCCGTATGCTTAATGGGAGCCCCACAGATGACGTGTTGCGGCGTTCGGATAGACTTAAAAATCAGTGGCACTTATTGGAAGGAGGTAATCATGGTAACATGGGGGTTCGACCTAAAAAGGATTTTTTATACAACAGAAGCCAAAGAAATGTTTGGAAAACGCGCAAACAATAAAAGGTATTTTGACATCTACGACGGAAAATAAGTTTAATTATCACAAGGACTTAAGAGTACAAAACTACAGATACTAAGACCTTTGAATTTTTGGAAGGGATTGTTAAGCCGTTGTCGGATGTATCGTACACTAGTACTGACTGTGTTTTGGGCTATCAAACACAGATTTTGACATCATTTCACTGTGGTTCCATTGTTGGTTTGGATGTCACACAAGCTATTGGTAATAATTTATCTAATGGGTTGGCTTCCAAGGAGCACGATGGTGCTAACGAATTAATGGCTGTGGAGCCAAGTTTTTGTTTGTGTGACAATATTGACTATAATTCAGTTGTTAATGATAACTTTTTTGTTAATTCTCACAACAACAGTTTGATGTTGCAGCCCTTGCATGACAACGCAGAGGACGATACTTTAATGAACCTTAGTATGCATGATTATCTTACTAATGATGGTATTTTGACCTTTTCAAATGGTAACAGCAATGTTACATTGGATTTAGGATTTAATAACAATGTGTGTTGTGATGATGCTTCTCATCAAGTCATTTCTTCAGCACGGGAAGATAACTGTTCCTATGTTGATTTTTTTATTAATTTAGATCCTGAAGTATATTTTGATGAAGTGATGGTGGATGAAACAGTTAGACACAATCTGTCCAACAATAATCATCATGACAATGACAATACTGTTCTGAATGTTTTGAATAGTGATTTTTTAAGTAATCCCACTGTCACCACTAACAGCCAGGGTGATTTTAAACTTTTTAATTATTCAAAGGTTCCTATGGACAGTCAACACGTTAATCTTTTTTCAAGAGGTTTCAGTTTTGTTCCGTGTCGTAAAGGGAACTTAGTTGATTCCATCTTGGACCTAAAGTTGTTTGCTCGCAAATTAAATTTAAAAGTTTTATTCGACAATAGCCCTGACAATGAGGATAGGAATATTAATGGTAATTTTACCAAGCCTAGTGTTTTTAATCCCCCAATGAATGAGAAAGTGGCCATTTTTGAAAAGTTGAGTGAAATTGATATTAGGAAATTTCACAAATATTATAAACAACCTACGCATACAAACATGTCCAAAGATGAACAAGTTATACTTAGGGACATACGTGGGTTTAAAGACATTAGAATAATGAAACCCGATAAGGGCAACGGTGTGGTTATTACTGACAAAAGTGACTATATTTCTTATATGACAACCATGTTACTTAGTGATTCTTATATTGAAGTAAGTTTAAATGAAATTAACATTGCCCATAAAAAAATAGATTTATCACTTGAGGACATGTTGTTTCAAGGGGAGATTTCTGAGATAGAATATAATTTCTTGAATAATGAATATCCTGTTATCAGCGGGGTATTTGGTATACCCAAAATACACAAAGGGTTGAACAATTTGCAGTTTCGACTGATAGTGGATGGGAAAATGAGCAAAACTTGCTTCATTAGTCAATTTTTGGACCACCACTTTAAAATGGGTATGTCGAAATTTCCCTATATTACTAAGGACTCATGGGATTTTTTAGGAAAATTGAAAGAATTTGATATGAAGGACGGTTACTGTTTTGTAACTGTGGATGTATGTAATTTATTTACAGCCATTCCACATGATATTGGTTTAATATGGCTTGAGGAACAACTTTTTGAGACCAACGTCTATGATCAAGATAGGATTAATACATTAGTCAATTTAATGGACATTGTATTGCACAACAATTTTTTGTTTTATGAAGGCAATTATTACCAACAGGTAAAGGGAGTGGCCATGGGGGCAGCATGTGCCCCCATGTATGCCAATCTTATTATGACTTATTGGGAACATAATTACATATTCAATAGTGAATTTTATGAGCATATCAAAACATATTCAAGATACCTGGATGATATTTTTATCATCTGGGAATGGAGATCATAGGGCATTGAATTTATTTCTTGAGTACATTAACAACACTGTACGTTTCTTAAAGTTCACTCATGAAACCAGTTACGAAGGTATTACGTATTTAGATGTTAAATTATCTTATGATAAGGTTAATGGTGAATTAAAATCGACTATATATAGGAAACCAACTTTTTCCAGTTCCTATCTTCATTACGAGAGTTGGCACCCTGACCATCAGAAAAAAGCCATTGTTAAAGGGCAGATGGTCAGGGCGGCCAGAATGGTGAGTGACGACGATGAATTTGTTGAGGAATTGGTTTATGTGTCATCTTTGTTTTATAACAGGGGGTATCCCAAACACTTATGTGAAGGAATTTTCCAGGAAGTGATGCATAAAAGACATATAGGGACATATCAAGCGATATTACGTCATGGATTTTCATGTGACAGATTTAATTCTAATAATTCGGTGGTCAAACTGTTTTTTAACAAAATACCGTTGTACATTTCCACGTTCAATGATTCTTTTGGCGTCATTAAAACTATTATTGATAGGAATTGGGAGGTTTTGGCCAGAGATAACACTTTGGGACACTTATTTCAGGGGCAATTAAACTTTGTTTACAGGAAAGATTTGTCCTTCAAGGACTTTTTTGAAAAATAAACTAATTTCAGTAGGAAACAATCTAATAAGACCTATTGGCAATTTCAAATGTGGGAGGTGTACAGTGTGTACTCGCATATATTGTACAGGCAACAAATTTGATGTGAATTCTCACAGCATTAAGATTAACGGTCACTTTAATTGTTACACATCTAATGTTGTTTATCTTGCATTATGTCAGGATTGCAAAGCATTTTATGTTGGCAAAACCAGCAGACATTTTAGAGATAGGGTGAAAGATCATCTGCTGGATATACAACATTTGAAAACAACTAATGCTCTTGCCAGACATATACAGATTAACATTAATCATAGGTTTAAATTTTGTATCATCCGACACATTGATTATGACCCACAGGGTAAGATCACCAAATATGATCTGGATGTTAATGAATTGAGATGGCAGATATGTTTAGATGCTTACAATCGACCAGGTTTGAACGAATTTTGCACCATTAAGCCCATTTTAAGGCTTAATAGGATTAGGGGCAAATAATAAATTTTGAGGTTTAATATAAATACCCATATATAATAATTTTTTAGATGTTTTGTTTTTTCAGTTTTTTCGGCTGTTTAGTTCATTTTAAATTTATATTTATCAAACAACATCAATTAATTACACTGGTTCAAGGTTTATTATTTTCCTTGACTTAATAGAACACTATTCCATCTTATAATATTTATCATAACATCATTCATACATATTACATTTATTATATTTAATTCATTCATTGTATTTATGTTTAATACACATTAACAAATATTGTATATAATTAATGTCACAATGACATTCAATCAATTAATTTTATCAGCTTGGTTTAGGAAGTGTATTTTGAGTATTTTGTTTTTTAAGCATTTTGGTTCACGTACTAAGTATGGTTATCATTTACTATCACTTTAAGTAGGCGTTAGTATTATTGACAAGTGTAAGATTTTATTAATTGTGTTAAGTGAGGTGTAACCTTGTGTATTTAAGTGTTGATGTCATTAGGATATGTATTCTGATGAAGTTCGTTCACACGGACGAAACCTAGGTAAAATTCATTTTGGGTCGGTGCAATAAACCTGTTTTTTATCATTTGCTGTGTCGGGTTCATTTTGGAACACGTTACTTGTATAGCGTGGATTTTGGCTGTTGTTTGAATCAAGTGGTTTGCTGAGACAGCTTTCTGGTTGGTCGGATCTCCTTGTCTTTCTGGCGTTATTCAATCCTAATAGTGCCTCTAGCAAAGCTACATATGTGGATCCTGCAATGGCTCCTTCTTTGTCAGGGATTCCCAAGCTATCACCCCCTCAGTTACCAGATTTGAATAACCAACTCCTGCAAACAAGACAACCTTTGGTGGATGAGGCCAGATGTAGAACTTTGGAGTCGCCCATTTCAATCCCCTCAGCCCACAGCCATTGTCACCACGGATGCTTCCCTGATTGGGGTGGGCGGGGCCATTTCCAGGGAAAGACCGTCTAAGGCACATGGTCCACCTCAGAGACCCACCTGCATATCAGTGTTCTGGAACTGAGAGCTGTGCTTTTAGCATTGCAGGCCTTTCAATCGGCTCTCCCTTCTGGGACAATTGTAATTCAGTCAGACAATGTGTCAGTGGTCTGGTATATCAACAAGCAAGGAGGAGCCAAGTCCTACCCCCTGTGTCGAAAAGCCATGAGAATTTGGCAGTGGGCGATAGCTTATAACCGCTTTCTGACAGCAACGCATATCCCAGGGAGCTCTAGTGTGGTTGCGGACAAACTGAGCAGATGTATCCTCATGCCTCATGAGTGGTCTGTCAACCTCGAGGTGGCGACAGAAATCTTCAGCCACTGGGGCCAGCCTTGCTGCGATCTTTTCGTCTCACCATCGAACAAGTGTAGCAGCTATTTCGCCCTACTTCCCCCGGAGGGTGAGTCACTGAGGGATGCTCTAATCCACGATTGGCCCATGGGACTTTTTTACGCTTATCCTCCCATCCCCCTGATTCCACAATTTCTAAAGAAAGCTTTTTGGTTGAGAAGCAAGGTGATCCCCATAGCCCTGTTCTGGCCTCAACAAGTTTGGTTCCCCTTACTTTGGCCTCGCCCTGGTGTACCCGTCATGTATTCTGAACCCTCTACCAGATCTGATTACTCACCCCCAAGGGTTGAGTCACCCAAATCATTCCAGTCTCAAGCTGACAGCTCGGTTTCTCCACCTCCACTAGTCACCAGACAAATTAATCTCTCCTCACCTGTTCAAGACATCATTCTGTCATCTCATAAACCATCCACCAGAAGACTATGTAAAGATAAATGGAAAAGGTTCTCCATCTGGTCCAGGGATAACATGCTAAACCTGTAGTCGGCTCCTGTAACTGCAGTGCTTCAGTACTTGGCTAAGTTTTTGATAATGGAGCCTCTGGCTCTACCGTATTAGTACATCTATCGGCAATTTCCACAGTGGTATAGATGGCACCCCTCTTACCTGTTTACGCCTATGCAAAGTCTTCCTCAAGGGGACCTGTCATAATTAGGCCTACTGTCAGCCTGTGAAACCTCACTCTAGTCCTTCAGTCTGACTTAAAAACCTTTTGAACCTGCGGCAAAGTGTGACCTAAAGTTTTTGTCTTGGAAATCCTTGTTCTTGGTAGTCATCACATCTGCCAGAAGGGTCACGGAGATGCAGGCATTGTCTATCAAGATGTCTTATCTGGTCTTTCATAAAGACAGAGTATCAGTTCGGACAAATTCATCCTTCCTTCCCAAAGTTGATTTTGAATTCTCCATAAACCAGACCACTGATCTACCAGTGTTCTTTCCAAATTTTGTCAGTTGTGGAGAGTACTGCCTTCACTCTTTAGATGTACATAGACAGCTGAGATTTTACCTAGACAGGACCAAACCTGTCCATAAGTCTGAACAGCTTTTCATCTCTTTTTCTGAACCCAGAGTGGGAGAGGCTGTTTCCAAGGTTACATTATCAAAATGGCTAAGGGACTGCATAAGTTTTGTCTATTCCCTCCATAATGAACCTATGCCAAAATTTAAAGCTCATTCCACTAGATCTATGGCAACATGTGTAGCTTTCCATTCTGACCCTCCTTCCCCCTCCAAAGGCTCCTGGGGATGCTTTGGGTCTAAGTGGTGCCCTAGGGTGTTTGCACAGAAGTGGTCTCTGCTTTACTTCTCTTTCTCTAGAAAACTTGATCTGAGGTAATGGAGAGAAGGGAATTCTGGTTAGAGACTTAGCTAGAGAGTTTTTTTGGCATGCACGAGCTTGGTGGAAAGGCTGACTCTATTCCGAGGGCTCAAAACCGAACCCATCAGTGATGAATGAAAGAAGATGAACAACACAGATGGAACATTATGGTAAAATATAACTTCTTTTTTATGTTTATACTTTCTGTAAATTTTTGCTGTCTGTACTTTGTATAACATGGAGCTTTTCCCTCCTGGCCTCTGGCTCAGTTGGACACTCCTGGTAAACCAATGAGAAATAAGCAAGTACATTTGACACAGTAAACTGGAATTTTATGACTTGGGCAGTAGAAGCATATTTGCATTCCTTGTGTTAAGGAAATTTAAAAATTAAACAGTCTTGATAGAGTTTCAACATTTATTAGAAGTCACACACCTGTGGGAGACAGAACCAGAGTCAATAAAGTCTCCCCGAGCAAACATATTCAGGTGATATTTTCACATGTTTTTCTTTATAAAAATAAGTGTTATCAGACCACTGCCAGTATCCAACAAAAAAGTTGTTTACTATCAAGATATGTAAATGTAGATGTTCTTTGTGTTTCACTGTTGCACTCATCACATTTGGGTTATCCTGCCAGGGGTATCCTTCAGTCGGCCCGAATGCCAGATGCTTAGTATTTCTGCGTTTGTTGCTGTCACTCCAGGACTGACTTCAGGTAGTCAGTGGTATAAAAACAGGCAGCAAACGCCATTACATCAGTCTTTCTTGCTGAGGAGCCCAAAGCAGAAGCAGTTTTCATGAGTCCCGGTCGGCCACTACCTGAGTTTTCATTTCCGAATTGAAGTTGAAGTCTTCTAAAGCTAAGTACCCCATTGGGGATCCCTTTTTCTTGCTTTAACTGATGCCAGAAAAAGTTAACAATTATCTTGCCTGTGGAAAGTAAATACCACACTGAGACTTCCATTCTTACTGCGTCACCTGTCTAGGCCCAGACCACGACGTCCCCCGCTGTTGCTTTTGTGCTTTTGTTCAACAACAGAAATGTATGTCGTCAGGCCCTTATTGTAGCTAGATATTTTCGCACTGAGTTCTCGAATTCCGATTACCGATCTTCCGAAAAAACGTAAGGAGAAAGAGACAGGTCCAAAACTGCTGATGACACTACCTTAAGCTAGTCGTCAGTTCTCCGGTCCTCAGGTGCTTTTGCAGCCCCTGATGCCCGTTTCTGTGGATTCGCAGGCTGCTACCAAGACCCTTTCGGAGTCCGGTATGCCACGAGACTCTTCTTCGACTAAGGATCCTGCGGATGTTTTTACCTTGGATGGATTCGGAGCCGCTGACCGGCTTCCGAGGAAGTACTTCGCACTACCGATAATCGACACAGACTGACGACTTCGTGTCTTCATTTCTTTCGAAAACAACCGGGTTTCTAAGGCCCACGGTACGAACCTCACCCAAAAAACCTTCCTTGCCTCAGTCTCAAATGCTTAAAATAGCCCTTATAATGCTTATGCTTATCAGGGGAAGCCAGGCTACCCCTTCCAAAAGAAAGAGACTTGTCCCCAGTAGTTTTATCTGAACAGGAGTCCGATGACTTTGATGCATCTGAATATGAAGATATGCAACCCCTTTCTGCTTATGAGGATTCTGATGCAGAGGAATCCATTCCTTCAGCTTCTCCACCCAAGGATTTTCCTTTGGGGAAAAACCATACATACTTTAAAGGAGCATTTCCAGTGGGAATGTCAGGACTGTCCTCTTTCAAAAAAGAGACTCAGGGAATTCTTAGATCTACCACCGCACAAATCTCTGGCCATTCCTCCTGTCCTGGATTTTGTGGATGTTTTTATGGAATCCAGTCTTGACTCCTGACACCCTGCCCTCCTGCTCCTAGGAAACCTGACAGGTATTAGAGTCCCTGACTCTCTCAAATTTCTTTTCAAAAATCCTACTGCTGACCCTGAGGTCATCTCTCAAGGACCTAAAGGAATCAAAGCAACTTCAGCTAAGAATCCCACCCCCTCAGATAGGGGATCCCGAGTATTAGATGGGGTAAAAAAGTATACACCTCTGCTTCTCTTGCTAATGGAGCATTAAATTGTCATTTTCACATGCTGAAATATCAGCAACATACCATGGAACTCCTCAAACAAAAAAAATATCTTCTTATCCTGCTTGTGCAGAAAGTAGTTACAAGAGTTTATGCATTCTGCAAGTCAAGTAACTAAGCACACCTTACAATGTGGCTTTGACGCCCTAGAAGCATCTTGCAGGGCAGCAGTCACCAGCTCTGTCATTAGAAGGCATGCTTGGCTTAAGGAACAGACCTTGCCAGACCATGTCACATCCAAATTATTGGACGCACCCTTAAACAAAAACAACTTATTTGGCACCAAGAGGTCTTACAAAAGATGAAAGAAAAAGCTAAATCTATGCAGACAGTTAGACTTCTTACAGGTCCAGCCACCGAGGTTCAGTAGGCATTGCCCCTCCAGGCCAGCTCAGCCCAGACCCAGAGGAAAGCAGACCCCCTTCAGACAACAGCCCCAGGGAATGCAGAGATCTAAGCAATGGAGTTTCTCCTCTTCAAAAGCAGGGAGTGCAAAGCCACCCCCCCTTATGGTAAGAACTCACTATGACTTTACACTTGCACACCCTCCCTCTGCCCACTTGTTTGTGCCCCTAGGAGAAAAACTCTCCTTCCACGCAGGCAACTGGGCTACCATTACCAATGGCTGTTGGGTCCTCACATAGTGCCCCAGGGATACAAATTTTATTTCTACACTCTGCCAACTCCAAAAGGGTTCCCAGATCTTCCTCCAGCTCACTGGGCAGAGGCCAAAAAGCAAGTCCTTTCCTTGCTCTCCATGAGGGCAATAGAGTATGTTCCTGCAGAACAGGTAGGCCAAGGTTTCTACTCCAGACTCTTCATGGTACCCAGAAAAGAGGGCACATGGCACCCCATCCTTGATCTAGCCATTCTAAACACCTTTCTGGTGATACCAAACTTCAAAATGCTCACCCTCCAGCAGCTTCTACCTATGCTTTCCAAGGATGCTTGGTTAGCCACCCTAGACCTAAAAGAGGCCTACCTACACATCCCAATCAAGAAATCATGCAGGAAATACCTATGTTTCAGGGCAGATCTGTACACTTTCAGTTCTCTGCGCTTCTCTTTGGCTTATCTACTGCTCCCAGAGTTTTCACAAAATGTCTGGCTCCTGTCATTGCTTTTTGCAGACAAAGAAATATTCAAATTTATCCATACTTATTGCCTGATTCAGGCAGACAGGAAAAGCTGCTATAGCACCTGACCTTTGTAAAGAATCTACTGACCTCCCTGGGGTATACTATAAATGAAAAGAAATCAAAACTAGTCCACACACAAAAAATTGTATTCCTGGGAGCAAGCCTGGACACAGCATCCTAGATGGCATTCCTTACTCCAGAAAAATAAGCTTACCTGACAGGCTAATTCTTTCATCTAGCCACTAGAACCCAGTTATCCGCAAGGAAAATTCTGCAAGCTCTAGGGTTCATGGCCTCTTGCATTCTACTCATTTCATATACCAGACTGCATATGAGGAAACTACAATGGTACCTAAAAAGCCTTTGGTGTCAGCACTCTCAAGACCTGGAAACTCTTATACCAATGATACCTTGTCTGATAAAAGGTTTCTTTGGTGGGCAGCAGCATGCAACCACAAGGGACTTCCCTTCTCACAACCCCACGCCGCCCAGACACTCACCACAGACGCATCAGGCTGTGCCTGGGGTGGTCACCTGGATGACAGGTGCATACAGGGCCAATGGAGCCCAAATCAAATACATCTGCACATCAACCAAAAAGAGATGTTAGCTGTTCAGCACGCCCTGACAGCTTTCAGACCCATACTTTCCCCGGGGCCTCTACTGATCAAATCAGACAACACCACAGTGATGTAGTAAATCAACAAGTTGGGAGGGACTCACTCTTATCCTCTCTGCAGGCTCACCATAACCCTTTGGCACACGGCTTCAGCCATGCAACTACACCTCTTAGCACAATTCTTGCCAGGCTCTGTAAACTCTCTGGCAGACAACTTAAGCAGAAACCTGCTAGACCCACACGAGTGCCAGCTAGACCTCAGAACCTTCACCCTTGTAACCCAGAAATGGGGCACCCCAAAGGTTGACCTCTTTGCCTCCCACTCCAATAATTGGCTCGGCAAATTCTGCACCAGGGAACCTCACAAGGCCTGGAAAGTGGATGCTCCATCCTTCCAGTGGGTAAACCTCTTGGTCTATGCATTTCACCCTCTACCACTCATTTCAAGGGTACTGCTTAAAATAAGGAAGGAAAAACCGATGGTAATCCTGATTGCCCCAGACTAGCCATGCCAACACTGGTACCCACTGCTGCTCAGCCTGTCACTGCTGCCACCTTGGCACCTACCTCAGATCCCAACACTCCTGACCAAGAGGAATGGAGAATTCATGCGTCCCCAATTGCAGACCCTCAACCTGGCAGACTGGATTATTCCCTAACCTCTCCTCAAGCTACCAGCCTAAGCAAACAAGTTCTAGATGTTCTATGTGAGGCCAGGTGCCCCCAGCACTAGAAAACCCTATGCTGACAAATGGAAGAGGTTTTGCACCTGGATCCAGGCTTAGGGAGCCGGAACAGAACAGCCCTCCCTACCTTTCATCCTGGATTACCTATCAGACCTGTTACACAGGGGTCTATCCTTCTCTTCTATTAAAATTCATGCCTGAGCCATCTCTGCTCATTTCAGCATAGAGCCACCGCTATTCTCACACCCCCTCTCATCACACAGTTCCTAAGAGGGGCTAACAACTTAAGGCCACCCAGAAGAGCTCCTACCCCAGTTTGGGACCTTAACTTTGTGTTGGAAAAGCTCACCCTGCCCCACTTTGAACCTGCAGCTTCAGCAGAGTTAAAATTTCTCTCTTGGAAGACAGACAGCCTTGCTTCTGGCCATCACTTCAGCTAGAAGAGTATCAGAGCCGCAAGCACTTGTGACTATGGAGCCCTTCATCATTTTCTGTGCTGACAGGGTCTCCCTCAGGACTAACCCATCCTTCATGCCTAAAGTGGTGTCCAGTGTGGTGAGAGTGTGGCTCTCAACCAATCCATTCATTTGCCCACCTTTTTCCCTAACCCACAAAACGAGGGGGAAAGGATTCTGCACTCTCTAAATGTGCACAGACAGCTCAGAGTCTACCTGGACAGGACTACATCTTTTAGAAAAACAGATCAATTGCTAGTCAGCTTCGCTGCAGGAGCAGAGGGGCAAGGCCATATCCAAACAATCTCCGAATGGATAGCACACTGCATCCATTTCTGTTACAAACAGCACGGGAAACCACCCCCAAAGGGAGTCGGGACACATTCCACCAGAGCAACCTCCACCTCTGCAGCTTTTCTCTGAGGGGTCCCCACCAGTGACATCCTGGAGGCTGCAACATGGACATCTGTTCATACCTTCACCAAGCATTACCACCTACCTGTCTTCTCCAAATCCAGGGCAGGCTTTGCCACCGTAGTCATTGCAGGGCATCCTAGCCAGCCCCCAGTCATCTTGACTGCCTCCACCCTTTTCTTCAGCTTTGAGAATCAGTGAAACACGAAGAACATAGTACAGTTGTGTACACTTACCATAAACGTAGATGTTCGAGTGTATCCACTGTTGCAGTCGTGGTTTCCCTCCCTCCATTCCCTTTGTGTCTCTCTTTACAAGGGAATTTTGGTATTTACTTTCTACCGGTGGTATTCTTCCACCATAACCTAGCTCCCTATTGGGAGCTCCTGACAGGGTAAGAAAAACTGATGTAATGGCATCTGCTGCCTGTTTTTATACCACTGATGACCTGACGTCAGTCCCTGAGCGACAGCAACTGACGCAGAAATACTAAGCCTTTGGTATTTGTGCCGACTGAGGACTATCCCTGGCAAGATAACCCAAATGTGATGACTGCAACAGTGAATACACTCGAACATCTACATTTATGCTAAGTGTACAAAACTGTAGTTTATTCATTAGAACAGTACTAAATATCTGAAATGAAATATGCCAGTGTCGTAAAAACAGGTTAGTTAAAACATCCTTTTCCCAGTTAAGCATTATAGCAACAACCAACGATGTCAGAGTGGTATATTAAGATTTACCCATGGTTGGTGTGGTTTAATCACGAGGGCGAAGACCTTAAATCTTAATGCATCACACCATTGAGTCGGTTGTTGCTATTATACAATGACATTATTTAAGAAAAAAAAAGTATTTCTTTTTTTTAAATAATGTTTTTGTATATTGGTGCTGTGATGTTCTTCCTCTTCTGCTGCATATCCTGTTACTTTTTTTTGATGTACTGCATATGGGAATTGTATCCGCACGCTTACCCAGTATGTCAGTGCTTCGGAATGGAAGCAACAGAGAAAGGAAGGTCTCGGTTGCTCCTTTTTTAAATAAAAATTAAAACTTTCAGACAGTTTAGGGGTAGGAGAGAGAGAGAATGGAGGAAATACAAATAAAATCAGGTACATGTCTTTAGTTTTGATAATGTACCTGATTTTCCTAGTATTTTCTCCATCCTGTCTCTCTCGTATGTCTAGACTCCGGATTTCTAATTTTATTTATTTTTGTTTAAAAAAAAAATTAACAAGTTACAGTATATACCAAAGGAAAAATGTCTGGGTGACCAGACCTTTTTCCATTAGTATAGGCTCGGATTTACAACAGGCACGCTGGTTGGGCTGACAAGTCAGTGTGCTAGTTTTTCAATGCCAATGGCCAGTCATTGTATAAGTAGTAATGTTACAATACAATGAAATGTTCTCATGACAGGCTTCAGGAATGCAGTCTTAAGCAGACTAGCTAATGCATTTTAATCTGTTTACATGTTCCGGCTATCTAGCAGTTTCAGAAAAATACATAAACATGTGCAGAGCATAATATGTATTGTTTACTGCTTAAAAGAATCTGCTGACATGGTTAAAAGTTTAGTCACGCACACTGACCACATACTCATTTCTTTCTCCAACATGCGTAGATCATACTGCATAGCTCAACTGTATTTATTCCTCCATACTTGATACAATAATAAGGTTAATAAGGAGGATATATGAAGGATCAAAGGTAAGAATTAAAGTGGGAGAGTTCCTCTCTGATAGGTTGTCTCTGAACAGAGGAGCCAGGCAGGGGTGTCCTCTTTCCCCTTTATTTGCTCTATATATAGAGCCATTGGCAAAGAGGACACCCCTGCCTGGCTCCTCTATTCAGAGACAACCTATCAGAGAGGAACCCTCCCACTTTAATTCTTACCTTTGATCCTTCATGTATCCTCCTTATTAACCTTATTATTGTATCAGGTATGGAGGAATAAATAAAGTTGAGCTATGCAGTATGATCTGCGTATGTTGGAGAAAGAAATGAGTATGTGGTCAGTGTGCGTGACTAAACTTTTAACCATGTCAGCAACATTCAAGGATAATAATTAGTCCGGTAAGCAAGAAAAGTTTGCTTTATTTGCAGATATTATTGTGTACCTGATAAATCCAAAAAAGGATATCTCAATGTTTGGGAACATTTTTGTGACAGTTTCAAGTGTTTTTGGGATATAAAATGAATGAGAGTAAAACAAAGGAGGTAGCTGTAAGTTATGTACCCACACATGAATTGGTACAGCAATGCCCATATTTGTGGGGACACTATAATATGGTTAAAAAGGCTTCTGTTATAGTGGCTAAGGATATGTGGGAAGACTAAACAAAAGATAGCACAAACATTTAGAAACTGGACGCTCTTGCTTATGGATAGCAAGGTACAACCAGTGAAAGTCTACTTTTTATATACGCATCAGGCATATTTTTGTCAACCAAGGAGAAATTGTGGACAGTAGTTAAAGATTTGAAAGAATTTACCTGGGTGGACTTTATGGGATAAAACTAACAAAGGAACAAAGTACTGTGAGCAAATAACTACAGAAGGAAGGGTAATAGAACAGGATGAAGCCAAGAAGGCATTTGAACTGCAGGATAGACACCGTCTTCCCTACCAGGGATTGATAGCCATATAGGATGAAAGAAGGGGCTAGGGGAATCCTAACTGAAAGACCTGCTCTGTTAGAGGTTTTAGTTTAATCTAGATCAGAAGCCCATGTTAAAAAAGGGATAATTAGTAGGGCATATAACATATTGTACATAAGTATAAATATCAGAGGAGTTAAGATTGGGAAGAGAAATTGGATTAGCAATTTAGAAGAGAACAATGAAAGGTCAATTATGCAGCAAAGTTTAGAAGTTTTAGGATTTTTGGTTGGAAGTGTTTGCGTAAATAATTTTATACCCGAAGCAAAACAAAGAATTTTTCCTCAGTTACATTGCAGACTTTAGAGGTGTGATGTGGAAGAAAGAGGTAGCTGGGAACATATGTTTTGGGAGTGTAATGAGTTGGCATACTTTAAAAATTTCTTACAGGGTATTCTGTCTAAAATATTTGGCTGTGCAAATGAGCCTAACAAAGGAAATTATTATTTTGAGCTGGGACACAGGCCTTACTATGTCTAGGCGATTCAGATCCGTGTTAAGTTTAATTCTGGAGGCTGCCAAAAAAGCAATTACTAGAAAATGGAAATGAAAGTCTAAATCAAACCGTACTTTAACTATTGAATATTGTAACACAGATAAAAGAACTGGAAGGTGGGATCTTTAGAAAAGGGAAGGAGCAAATTACATAGAAATAAATTGAAATTGTGGGACTAGTGATGTCCTTCAAGAATGCAACTGCAGTCATAACATGTGGGTTGTCCTGCCTCAGGCAGCCCTCGGTCGGCCGGATTCCAAAGTCTGGGTCCGACGTCGGCTGATGTCGCATTTCTCTCTGACGTCAGAGCGGCTGGAGTATATAAGCATCAGCCGACGCCATTTTCTTCAGTCTTTCTTGCCGCGCGGTGCCCGAAGCAGAAGCAGTTTGCAAGTGCCGGTCTGTCAGCTCCTGTATTCTACGATACCGAAGTCATCAAAAAAGCTAAGTACCCCATTGGGGACCTTTTCTTGCCTCAGCCGATGTCAGAAATTACTGAAAAAGTTAACTATTGTCTTTTTTGTGGTAAACAAATACCTCATAAGGATTTCCACTCTTACTGCCTCCCTTGCCTGGGCCCAGACCACGAAGTCTCGGCCTGTGTAGCCTGTGCTCGCTTCAACAAGCGCACTCTCAGGCGCCGGGCGGAGTTCGCTGAAGATTTTTTTGGCGATAAATTTGCTTACACCATGCCGTCGGATCTTCCGACATCGCAAACTCCCAAAAAGCGAAAAGACTGGGACCGACATCCTCGGCCCGCGTCTACCACCGACTCCACGCCAAAACCTAGCACGAGTGCTCCGGTTCCCTCTGAGACGGTCTCTCCACCGCTCCGAACCGAAGACACCGCATTACCGACGACTCCGATTCCAGACATTACTCCGAAGCCAGTTATAGACTTTCCTCCGGATACGAAACCGAGGAAATGCCCGAGACCATTGCTGTAGACAAGGTCACTCCTGCACGTGGAGCTGCCAGGCCTCCTATGGCCATGTCTATTAAGGCCTACACCAGGGCTAAGGCAGCCAGCAAAACTAAGCATATTACTTCCAAATCCTTACCTCAGCCGACTCCGGAGACACAAATTATGTCCATGGCTGCTGATTTAATTTCCATGATTAGAGGTTCACAGGCCCATCCTGAGAGAGCATCCCAGCCTCCTCCTGATAAAAGGCCCCGGGTTGAACCCTCTGTCCTTTCAGATGAAGACTCTGAGGGCTCTGTCCACTCTGATAGCCAGGAAGAGCTCTTCCAGACCTATGAGGACTCTGATGCAGAAGATTCCATACCTTCGGCCTCCCCTCCTGAGGATATTTCTTTTGGGGAAGTTCTGCATACCATGAGGGAACATTTCAAGTGGCAGGGTCAGGAATGTTCTGATTCTCAGAAACGCCTTAGGACTTTCCTTAAGAAGCCTCAGCACAGGCCCTTAGCTGTTCCTCCTGTACTTGATGTTCTGGATGATTTGTATTCTGATTCTAGTGCTACCCCTGATTCTCTTCCTCCTGCTCCAGCCAAGCCAGACAGGTATTACAGGGTCCCAGAAACTCATTCCCATTTATCCAGGGCCCATACTGCTGATTTGGAAACTATTTCACAGGGGCCTAAAGGAGTTTCAGCCTCCACCTCAAAAAATCCTTTGCCCTCCAACAGGGAAGCAAGGTCATTAGAGAGATGGGGTAAAAAGGTTTACACATCCAGTACCTTATCTATGAGAGCTTTAAATTGCCTTTTCCATATGTTCCAATATCAGGATTATCTCTTAGAAGATTTGCAAAAAACATTAGCTTCTCCTGATCCTTTAGACAGGAAGACTTTGCAGGAAGCTGTACATAACACTCAGCAAGTATCAATCACTTCCTGCAGTGTGGATATGATGCACTGGAAGCTTCATGTAGGGCAGCTATGACAGGGGCAGTGATGCGTAGAAAAGCTTGGTTAAAAGATCAACCTCTACCAGATCATGTAAAAGCAAAACTTCTGGATGCACCTTTGGGAAAAGAACAAGCTTTTTGGTGCAAATGCTAAGGAAGTGTTAAAGACCATCGAAGAAAAAGCAAAATCAGTTCAAACTGTGAAGGATTTCCTCCAGGTTCAACCCCCCAGATTCAGTAGGAATTGGCCTTCAAAAAACTGGTCCTTTCCTAATCCAGAAAAGTTTCAAAGGGGTAAGAACAGACGTGGCCGAGGAAGAGGCCAATACAGAGGCCCTTACAGGGGACGACAATGGCAGCCAGGAAACCAAAGAAGTGACGCAGGGGTTTCACCTGCCCAACAACCACAAACTCAATGACTTTCCTCTACTACCGCCTACCAGGGAACAACTAGAAGCTCCCTTGGGCGGAAAATTATCTCTGTTTGCAAAAAACTGGCACAGACTGACAAAGGACAAATGGATTTTGGACATTATAGACCGAGGGTACAGGTTTCATTTTCATACCTTACCAAGAAAACAAGGCATGCCAAATCTACCACAACATCAAAGGGCAGAGGCTATCAAGCAAATCACTCTGCTGACTCGAATGAAAGCAATAGAAAGAGTTCCACAAAAAGAACAAGAGCAGGGGTTTTACTCAAGACTGTTCCTTGTTCCAAGAAAAGGATCTCAATGGAGACCAATACTGGACTTGTCCGCATTAAACACCTTTCTCATAGTACCAAAGTTCAAAATGCTGACTCTACAGCAACTTCTTCCCATGCTGGGCAAGGGGTCGTGGCCGATTACTCTGGACCTCAAGGAGGCATACCTGCATGTCCCTATCAGACACAGCTGCAGAAGATACCTCAGATTTCTTGCAGGGCCAGAGCATTATCAATTCTCAGCATTGCCATTTGGCTTATCTACTGCACCCAGAGTGTTTACAAAATGCCTGGCTTCAGTAATTGCTCATTGCAGGCTCCAGGGTATACAAATTTACCCGTACCTGGACGACTGCCTCAAACAAGCGGACGACAAACTGATGTTGACAAAAAACCTGGATTATGTCATACGATTACTTCAAGCTCTGGGATACACAGTCAACTTCCAAAAGTCAAGACTGCAGCTATCCCAGCAAATAATCTTCTTAGGAGCCAAACTAGACACAGCCTCTCAGATGGCTTACCTGACAGAAGACAAGCAAGAGAAGTTAACTCAATACTTCAAAGGTTTAGCAAAACTCACCCAGATGACTGCAAAGAGATTCCTACAGGCCCTGGGTTACATGGCATCCTGCATTCTACTGGTTCCATTAGCAAAACTACACATGAGAAAGCTTCAATGGTACCTAAAAAGCATTTGGTCTCAGCACAGCAACAACTTGGAGACAATCATACCACTCATTCCATGCCTACTAAAGGAATTCCTATGGTGGGCCTCGGTGAGCCAGGAAAACACAGGTATGTCATTCAAAAAACCACAGATAACACAGACCATGACTACAGATGCCTCAGACCTTGGATGGGGGGCGCACATGGAAGGCAGGTGTATACAAGGACAATGGTCTTCAAAGGAAACACATCTGCATATAAACCAAAAGGAAATGCTGGCAGTAATGCATGCTATCGAGGCTTTTCAAAACCAACTCCAGCAAGGCCACTTATTGATACGGACAGACAACACCACTGTGATGTGGTACATAAACAAGCAGGGGGGCACCCACTCTTACCCCCTTTGCAGACTGACAATGCAGCTTTGGGAGAAATCACGGAGTCTAAACATCCAGTTACAATCCCAGTTTGTTCCAGGAAAAGACAATGTGTTGGCGGACAGCCTAAGCAGGAATTTCACAGATCCACACGAGTGGAGGTTACATCCGAAGGCTTTCAGACAACTCACTTCGACATGGGGCAAGCCAGAAGTGGACCTATTTGCCTCTCACCTCAATCATCTTGTACCAAAATTTTGTACAAGGACATACTATCCAAAGGCTTGGAAAATAGATGCCCTTTCATTCAACTGGAACTCCCTAGCAATCTATGCATTCCCACCTCTGCCACTGGTGACCTCAGTATTACTAAAGATCAAAGCAGAGAAGCCCAAGGGAATCATAATAGCTCCGGATTGGCCAAGACAACACTGGTACCCACTACTATGGAGCATATGTCACACCAGGAGGTGGGCCCTCCCTCAGTGGCCTCTACTTTTGACTCAACACAATTTCGAAACACTGCATCCAAACCTTCAGACACTGCAGCTAACAGCCTGGGAGATCCCATAAATAACTTCAGCTTATCTCTCTCCAAGGAAGTTCAGCGGATACTAACAGAGGCTCGAAGACCGTCCACCAGAAAGGTCTACTTAGCAAAGTGGAAAAGATTCAGCAATTGGAATACCAGCAAAGGACATGATGCATCATTACTGAACATCCCACTTATCTTGGAATATTTGGCAGATATGTTACAGAGCGGCCTCTCATATTCTTCAATAAAGATATATGCATCTGCTATTTCAGCTAGATACAACACTGATCCTCCTGATGTCCTTCAAGGATGCATCTGCAGTCATAACAAATGGGTTGTCCTGTCGTCAGGCAGCCCTTCGGTCGGCCGGATTCCAAAGTCTGGGTCCGGCTTCGGCTGATGTCGCACTTCACCCGACGTCATCTCTGTTGGTCTTCGGGTATAAAGGCATCAGCCGACGCCATTTTCCTCAGTCTTTCTTGCCGCGCGGCGCCCGAAGCAGAAGCTGTTCGCAAGTGCCGGTCGGTCAGATCCAGAGATTACTACTACCGAATACTACTTCGAAGACTTCTAAAAAGCTAAGTACCCCGTTGGGGACTCTTTCTTGCCTCAGCCGATGTCAGAAAAAGTCAATAACTGTTTAACTTGTGGGAAACAAATACCTCATAAAGATTTCCACTCTTACTGCCTGCCTTGCTTAGGCCCAGACCACGACGTAGCAGCCTGTTCGGCCTGTGCTTCCTTCAACCGACGAACGCTTAGGCGTCGGTCGGAGTTTGCTGAACAGTTTTTCGGCTCAGATTTTGCGTACATTATGCCGTCGGATCCTCCGACTACCCAAATTGTTAAAAAACGCAAAGAAAAAGACCGACACTCGCGGTCCGCGGTTTCGGCCGAAACCACGGTTAAGCAGGCCGTGAGTGTCTCTGTTTCGGCCGAAACCGAGAAAACCGGTCAATCTTCAGCCGAATCCATGACTACTACTGAGGCTCCTGCTACCTTAGTTGAATCGGCCTCAGAAGTTTTGCCTACTACTGTGGTTCCTAGTGATTTATCAGACACCATTCCTTTGGATGTCTCTTCCCCAGCACGTGGTGCTGCTAGGCCTCCTGCAGCCATGTCTATTAAGGCCTTTGCCAGGGCTAAAGCAGCCAAAACTGTTAAATCTGTGCCTGTTAAGCCCCCCTCACACAGGCCCACTTCTAGTTCACAAATGCTTACTCTGGCAGAGGATTTAATATCCTTAATTAGGGGATCCCAATCTCACCCAGACAGGGCCTCTCAGCCGCCAGAAAAGAGACCTAGAGCAGAGCCCCCCCGAGCCAGTGTCCTCTGATGATTCTTCGGATGACTCAGACATTACAGATCAGCCAGAGGCTCCTTTTTCTACTTATGAAGATTCCGATGCTGAGGAATCCATTCCATCTGCCTTTCCACCAGAGGAATTTTCCTTTGGGGAAACCTTACATACCATGAGAGAACAATTCCAATGGCAGGGACAAGATTTCTCAGATTCCAGAAAAAGGCTTAGGACATTTCTGCACTTACCACAACATAGGCCCTTAGCTATACCTCCAGTACTGCCTGTTGTGGATGATGCATTTAATGATGTTTGCACTGCTCCTGATACTTTACCTCCAGCCCCTGCCAAACCAGATCGATTTTACAGGGTGCCAGACACTCATCACCACCTATACAAGGCCCCACTTGCAGATCCTGAGACTATATCCCAGGGGCCTAAGGCAGTAGACTCGACCTCAGCAAAAAACCCTATTCCTTCTGAAAGGGAATCTAGGTCCTTAGAGATGGGGGAAAAAAGTTTACACCTCTGCTACTCTCTCAGCTAGAGCTTTAAACTGTCAGTTTCATATGATCCAATACCAAGAGTTTATGCTTGATCAGTTAACTAAGAAGCTGTCCACTGATGACTCCTTAGATAAGAAATATGTTTTAGAAATGGTGAATAACATTCAGCAGGTTAGTAACCATTCTTTAAAATGTGGCTATGATGCACTGGAGGCTTCATTTAGATCAGCCATGACTGGCACAGTGATAAGAAGGCATGCATGGTTGAAGGAACAGGTCTTGCCGGATCATGTTAAAGCAAAGCTGTTAGATGCTCCTATGGATAAGGCCAGTCTATTTGGTACACCTGCTCAGCAGGTAATGAAGAAAATGGAAGAGAAGGCAAAATCTGTACAAACAGTTAAGGATTTCTTACAGGTTCAGCCCCCAAGGTTTAGCAGGAACTGGCCTGCCAAAAATTGGTCCTTTCCAGACTCCTCAAAATGTCAAAGAGGCAGGAATAGACTCTCTAGAGGCAGAAATCAATCCAGAGGAGGTGCCTACAGAGGACGACAGTGGCAAGGCAATAACCGAGGCACAGACACAACCACTGCAACAGGACAATCACAGTGACTTGGCTCTGACACCGCCTACCAGGGAGCAAATAACAGCACCTTTAGGCGGAAAGTTAGCCTTATTTTCGAAAAATTGGCACTATATCACAAAAGACAAGTGGATTTTGCAAACCATAGACCAAGGCTACAGGTTCCACTTCCACACCTTGCCAGTAAAAAGAGGAATGCCAAACCTACCTCCAAATCAAAAAACAGAAGCTCTAAAGCAGATAGCGCAATTAACAAAGATAAGAGCTGTGGAAAGAGTACCAATAACAGAACAAGGCAAAGGATTCTACTCCAGACTCTTCCTAGTACCAAGAAAAGAGAAAAGTTGGAGACCTATTCTCGACCTGTCCGTCTTAAACACATACATCATTGTACCAAAATTCAAAATGCTGACCCTACAGCAACTTCTTCCCATGCTGGGCAAGGAGTGTTGGCTGGTAACTCTAGATCTCAAGGAGGCATACCTGCACGTCCCCATACGACCAAATTGCAGAAGATACCTCAGATTTCTTGCAGGATCAGAGCACTATCAATTCTCAGCATTGCCCTTTGGCTTATCTACTGCCCAGAGTATTCACAAAATGCCTGGCATCAGTAATCGCTCACTGCAGGCTACAGGGAATCCAAATTTATCCATACCTGGACGACTGCCTGTTACAAGCGGACAACAAAAGCAAGCTGACAACAGATTTACAAAGAGTCATTTGCTTACTACAAGCCCTGGGATACACAGTCAATTTACAAAAGTCAAGACTGATACCATCCCAAACAAGAACATTCTTGGGTGCGGAATTGGACACAGCAAAACAAATGGCATTCCTAACTGCAGAAAAACAAAACAACTCCCTCTTTACTTCTTGGCATTAACAAAGCAGAACAAACTAACAGCAAGAAAAGTACTGCAGGCCTTGGGCTTCATGGCATCATGCATAATCTTGGTCCCACATGCCAGACTGCATATGAGAAAGCTACAGTGGTACCTAAAGAATTTATGGTCTCAACACAGGCACAGCTTAGAAACCGAAATCCCACTAATCCCATGCCTGAAACAGGAGTTCCTATGGTGGGCTCAAGCATGCCAGTCAAACCCAGGCTTGCCCTTCCACAACTCTCAAGCAAGCCAAACCATCACAACGACGCCTCAGACCTAGGCTGGGGGCACATGTTGGACAAATGCATACAAGGATTGTGGACTCCAGACCAGCTGCACCTGCACATAAACCAAAAAGAAATGCTGGCAGTAAAACTAGCAATCCAGAAATTCAGACCATTCCTCAAAGAAGGCCATTTAATGATAAGGACAGACAACACCACAGTCATGTGGTACATCAACAAACAGGGAGGTACTCATTCATACACCCTATGCAGAATGACTCTGGACCTTTGGAATATGGCTCTGAGCTACAACATCCAGTTACAGGCAATATTTGTGCCGGGAAAAGAAAACACCCTAGCAGACATGGTAAGCAGAACCACCTCGGATGCTCACGAATGGATGCTACACCCGGACATCTTCAAGGCCATCACAAAGAAATGGGGAATGCCACAAATAGACCTATTCACATCCCCACTCAATCACCAGCTCAAAAAATTCTGCACAAGGACATACCACCCACTTGCATGGAAGGTGGGCTCTCTATCCTTCAGTTGGAAAGGCCTGACAGCATATGCATATCCACCTCTTCCTTTGATGCACAAGGTACTACTGAAAATCAAAGAGGAACGACCAAGGATAATCCTGATAGCTCCGAATTGGCCAAGACAACACTGGTATCCATTGCTGAGGAGCATGTCTCAGGGGCAATGTGGTCAATACCCTGATGCCTTTGATGTTAACTCAGAACAACTACAACATCATGCACCCAAACCTAAAACCTTGCAACTGACTGCCTGGAACATCACATAGCAGCAACTAACCCAGACCTATCCCAAAGGGTTAAAGACATTATCCTTGAAGCCCGCAGACCTTCAACCAGAAGGAACTATGCAGGGAAATGGAAAAGATTTGTCATTTGGAGTACTGAAAGAGGAAAAGATGTGTCGAACATAGATATTGCTAACATCCTGGAGTACTTGGCAGAGCTTCTACATACAGGCCTGTCCTATTCCTCCATCAAGATACATGCATCAGCTATTTCAGCAGAATACAGCTTCGATCCACCTGTCTTTTCGTATCCTCTACTCAGGCAGTTCCTCAGAGGGATCAAGAATGTAAAACCTCCTAGGAAACCACCATTACCAGCATGGGACTTGAACTTCGTGCTAGAAAAATTGACACTCTCTCCATTTGAACCAGCAGCAACAGCAGATCTTCAACACCTATCATGCAAAACTGCTTTCCTACTGGCAATTACTTCAGCAAGGAGGGATGTTCTTCATCTCACATTGCTGCAGTCCTTACACTTGGGTAGTCCGCTGTCCTCGGTCGGCCCGAATATCAAAGTATAAGGCTGACGTCGGTCAAGGCGCATAAGACTGACATCAGGACGTCAGGGTACAAATGCGCATGACCGACGTCATATCCTCAGTCTTTTTTGCCGCATGGTCCGATGCAGAAGCAGCGTTGCAAGTGCCGCGCGTTCTGAAATTTTTCAATTCGGAGTTTCAGACCGAGTCAAAGTTGGCTAAGTACCCGTTAGAATATTTTAGTTTTTCTTGCCTCAGTGGTTTACCGGATGTCAGAAAAAGTGAATAACTGTATTTCTTGTGGGAAGCAGATACCGCATAGAGATTATCATACTTTGTGTATTCCTTGTTTGGGGCCTGAGCACGGCGTTGCTGGGTGTCGCTGTTGTGCTAGGTTTAATAAGCGCACTATTAAGCGAAGGTTAGATTGTGCCAGGTTAGTCTTGAAGCGGTGCAATTATAATATGCCGTCGGATGCTCCGGCCCACTTCTTCAAGAAGCGCAAAGACAAAGCAGCTAAGCCCAGGCAAGAAGAGTCGTCCGTGCGGACGCCGGTTCTTTGAGGTGTCGGTGGAACCGGGGTTCCGCGGAGGTTTCTCTGGAGTCCCAGGGGGAGACTTTGTTATTGCAGGATGTGGCCTCTCAGGAGGCAGGTCAGGCTGAAGGGGCTTCTCAGGTTACTGTACTCCCCTCCCTTCCTAGGGTGGTTAGGCCCTCTCTTTCTGTTTCCAAGGCTTCTCCCAGAGGCAGGCCAGGTTTAGCTTCTGTTGGTGTCACTCCTAGTTCATCAGGATCTGTGCCCAAGAAGCACATGCTTAAAATGGCAGAAGATTTAATTACTTTAATTAGAGGTTCTTTGCCCCCTCCTGATAAGAGGCCTAGGGTGGAACCAGAGTTGGGGAGTTTTGAGCAGGCTTCGGATGTTTCAGAGTCTTCGGCTGAAGACTTGCAGGAGTATTCTCCTTATTCTGATTCTGATGTGGATGATTCTACTCCTTCTGCTTCTCCTCCAGAGGATTTTCTTTTTCAGAGACTCTTCATTCCATGAGGGAACATTTTAAGTGGGAAGGTCAGGACTTCTCTGATTCCAGGAAAACGCTTAGGGAATTTTTGTTTTTACCCCAGCATAGGCCTTTGGCTATACCTCCTGTTCTGGATGTTGTGGAAGATGTGTTTGCAGAGGCTGCTCTTAATCCTGATTCTTTGCCTCCTGCTCCTGTTAAACCGGATAGGTATTACAGGGTGCCTGAAGCTCATAAATATCTTTTTAAGAGTCCTAGGGCGGACCCAGAAACTGTTAGTCAAGGGCCTAAGGGTGTCAAGGCTTCTGTTGTAAAAAATCCGGTTCCTCCAGATAAAGAGGCCAGGGCTTTGGATAGATGGGGAAAGAAAGTCTATATTTCTTCCACCTTAGCTATGAGGGCTTTGAATTGCCAGTTTCACATGTTGAAATACCAAAACTATCTACTTTCTCAATTGAAGTCTAAGGTAGATGCTCTGGCGGAAGGTATTGAGTGTAAGGACTTACAGGATTTGGTACATGTTTCTGAACAGGTGGGTAAGCATTCTTTGCAATGTGGTTTTGATGCTGTACAGGCCTCGTCTAGGGTGGCTGCCACTGGGTCAGTTCTTCGCAGGCACGCCTGGCTGAGGGATCAGAATTTATCTGACCATGTTAAGACAAGGATTTTAGATGCTCCTTTACAGTCTGATGTGTTGTTTGGTTCTCCTGTGGAGGCAGTCTTAAAGAAAATGGAAGACAAGGCTAAGTCTATGCAGACTGTTAAAGATTTTTTGCAGGTTCAGCCTCCGAAGTTTAGTAGGAATTGGCCTACCAAGGGGTGGACGTATCCTTCTTATGATTTCCAGTCTAGGGGTAGATCTAGACGTGGTAGGGGCAGAGCTCAGGGCTCTTTCAGGCCTAGAACAGGGAGTTCACCTGCACAGTCTTCGGGTGAGGGCAGGGGTCAGTCCTTTCGTAAACAGGCCCAATGACCTACCCTTTCAGCTGCCAGAGCCTTCTCGTCTGGCAGCACCTTTGGGAGGAAGGTTGGCACTTTTCAAGGAAAATTGGAGTTTAATTACCCAAGACAGATGGGTTTTGGATATCATACACCAAGGTTACAAGTTTTATTTCCATACCTTGCCTCCTTTCAAAGGCATGCCAGCCGTTCCTCCTCAACAAAGAATAGAGGTTCACAAACAAACTTCTCTGCTACTTCAAATAGGGGCCATACAGCCGGTCCCTCTGCCAGAAGTGGGCCTAGGATTTTATTCTCGCCTGTTCCTAGTACCAAAGAAGGGGAACACGTGGAGACCAATTTTGGATTTATCTATCCTCAACACTTATCTGGACATTCTCAAGTTCAAAATGTTGACGTTACAACAGCTTTTACCTCTGCTGGGCAAAGATCACTGGATGGTAACTCTGGATCTCAAGGAGGCTTACCTTCATGTTCCTATCAGACTAAGTTGCAGGAAGTATCTGCGTTTCCGGGCTGGGACTTCTCATTATCAGTTCTCTGCATTGCCCTTTGGCTTATCTACTGCGCCCAGAGTGTTCACGAAAGTTCTGGCTCCAGTGATAGCTTTCTTCAGGCTAAAAGGAATACAGATTTATCCTTATTTGGACAATTGCCTGATTCTGGCTCAAGGAAGAGACTAACTTCTTCATCATTTGCAATATGTGATAGCAGTGCTAAGGTGCCTGGGGTATTCTGTGAACGAAATAAAGTCCAGTCTAGTACCCTCTCAGGACATGTGCTTTCTGGGTATAAGACTGAATACAGCATCCCAGATGGCCTTTTTGACCCCGGACAAACAAAAGAATCTTTCCCTTTACTTCCATCAATTGTCTCATCAGTCCAGGCTGACTGCAAGGACAGTCCTTCAAGCCTTGGGGTTCATGGCATCTTGTATTCTGGTGCTTCCCAATGCCAAACTGCATATGAGGAAGCTACAATGGTATCTCAAAAATGTATGGACACAGCACTGCCAGGATATGGACACTGTCATTCAGAATAATACCTTGCATTCAAAAGGAATTTTTGTGGTGGGCTCAGGAATGTCACCTAAACAAGGGACTCTCTGTGACCCGGCCAGAGGCGAGTCAGATTCTAACGACAGATGCCTCAGACAAAGCTTGGGGAGCTCATCTAAATGGAAAGTGGATACAAGACACGTGGCCTGCCAGACTACAACATCTACATATCAACTTGAAGGAGATGTTAGCAGTCCAATTTGCATTAATAGCTTTCAAGGATTTACTTCTTCCAGGGCAGGTGTTGATTCTCTCAGACAACACAACTGTCATGTGGTACATTAACAAGCAAGGGGGAACACATTCTTATCCTCTATGCAGGCAAGCAATGATTTTGTGGGAGACTGCTCTCAGTTTACAGCTAAATCTTCAGGCAAGGTTTCTGCCGGGAGCACAGAACTCCTTAGCAGATGTGTTGAGCAGACGAATTATGGATCCCCACGAGTGGAAATTGGATCCTCATGTATTTCAGAAATTGACAGTGTCATGGGGAACTCCAGACATAGATCTGTTCGCTTCTCCACTAAACTACCAGCTGCCAAAGTTTTGCATAAAACGGTTTCATCCCACAGCCTGGAAAGTGGATGCTCTTTCTTTCAATTGGAGCAATCTTCATGTGTATGCCTTTCCACCTCTGCCTCTCCTCCCAAAGGTACTCCTAAAGGTCAGACAGGACAAGCCAAAGATGATTTTAATAGCTCCAGATTGGCCTCGACAGCACTGGTACCCTTTACTGAGAAGTCTGGTACGGGAGCCTCCATGGCCTTTGCCTTCGATTCCACACCTGCTGTCTCAGGAGAACAGTCATTTACTCAATGTCAAACTTCACTCTCTTCACCTAACAGCCTGGCATATTCTGTTTTGAACCCTGGAGGGTCTCAACTTCCACAGCAAGTTTTGAATGTTATTTTGGAAGCCAGAAGGCCTAGTACAAGGAAAGTGTACGCAGATAAATGGAAGAGATTTTTATTTTGGAGTGCAGCAAAGGAATTTGATGTTTCTGAGCCTAATTTAAGTGTGGCTCTTCAATATCTTACTGAGTTACTGGACAAAGGTTTGTCCTTCTCTTCTATTAAGGTTCATGCTGCAGCAATTTCTGCTCACTATGACTGTGACCCACCATTGTTTTCTCATCCTTTGTTCAAGCAATTCCTTAGAGGGGCAAAGAATATAAGACCCCACGAGAGCTCCTACTCCTGCTTGGGATCTCAATTTTGTGTTGGAGAAACTCACTCTACAACCTTTTGAGCCTGCAGCTACTGCCGAGTTGAAATATTTATCATGGAAGACTGCTTTTTTGTTGGCCATTACCTCTGCAAGAAGGGTTTCTGAATTACAGGCCCTTATGTCAGTTGAGCCTTTCTTAATTTTCCATAAGGATAGGGTATCTTTGCGTCCTAATCCTTCCTTTATGCCTAAGGTGGTTTCTAGTGTGGCTTTAAACCAAACTATTCATTTGCCTACTTTTTATGCAAATCCCCAGAATAAAGGGGAAAAGATTTTGCACACTTTAGATGTACACAGGCAGTTGCGATATTATTTGAGCAGAACTAAAGGGTTCAGGCAGTCTCAGCAGTTATTTGTTTCTTTTGCTTTGAGTTCTCAGGACAAGCCTGTGTCAAAACAAACTATTTCTAAGTGGATTGGGTTTTGCATTGCTTTCTGTTATTCCCATCATGGTAAGGAGATTCCAGCTGGGATTAGGCCTCATTCCACTAGGGCTACTGCCACTTCGACAGCTTTTTTGAGGGGGGTGGCAACTAAAGATATTTTGGAGGCAGCTACTTGGAGTTCAGTGCATACTTTCTCTAAGCATTATCACCTTCCACTTTACTCTAAATCTAGGGCTGGTTTTGCCACTGTTATTTTACAGGGCATTTTGGCAGATCCTGCTGCTTTATAGTTTTGCCATCCTCCCTTACCTCTGCTTTGGGATTCTACCCAAGTGTAAGGACTGCAGCAATGTGAGATGAAGAACATAGTACAGTTTTGTACCTACCATAAATGTAGATGTTCGAAGATCCACATTGCTGCAGTCCAATTTACCCTCCCTCCTTCCCCTCTGTAGTTAGAGGCGGTTGTGTGGGTTGGGTTGTAAATATTGTGTATATTGTATATATTGTACATATTATTGGTGCAAGGGTGGTTGGTTGTTTGCTGTCTTTTGGTTTTGACCTTTCTTGTTGGGGTCTTCTGACATCTGGGGCAAGAAAAGACTGAGGATATGACGTCGGTCATGCGCATTTGTACCCTGACGTCCTGATGTCAGTCTTATGCGCCTTGACCGACGTCAGCCTTATACTTTGATATTCGGGCCGACCGAGGACAGCGGACTACCCAAGTGTAAGGACTGCAGCAATGTGGATCTTCGAACATCTACATTTATGGTAGGTACAAAACTGTACTTTTCGGAACTACAGGCCTTAATGGCAGTACAACCCTTCCAAATCTTCCATC
Source organism: Protopterus annectens (assembly GCF_019279795.1). Lineage (NCBI taxonomy): Eukaryota > Metazoa > Chordata > Ceratodontiformes > Protopteridae > Protopterus > Protopterus annectens. The sequence continues at coordinate 271,620,759 of NC_056737.1, forward strand.
AAGATAGGGTGTCCATGAGAACTAATCCTACATTTATGCCTAAGGTGGTATCCAGAGTGGCTTTAAACCAGGCAATCCACCTACCTACCTTCTTTCCCAATCCACAGAACAGGGGGGAAAGACTGCTGCATACCTTGGATGTACATAGACAGTTACGCTACTACCTGGACAGAACCAAAGGTAACAGAAAAACTGACCAGCTTTTAGTAGCCTATGCAACAGGAAGGGAAGGAAAAGCAATTTCCAAACATACAATCTCCAAATGGATAGGAAATTGCATAAGATTCTGTTACTCCTACCACGGAAAACCAATTCCACAGAACATAAGACCTCATTCTACAAGGGCTACAGCCACTACCACAGCTTTCTTACGAGGAGTGGCAACCAAGGACATTATTGAGGCGGCTACTTGGACCTCCGTGCATACATTTGCCAAGCATTATAATTTACCTCTATACTCTAGATCCCGAGCAGGGTTTGCCACTGCTGTACTGCAAGGGTCCTAACTACACCATAATTCTTCTTCCTCCTCCCCTAGTTTGGCTATGGTATTCTACCCATTTGTTATGACTGCAGATGCATCCTTGAAGGACATAGTACAGTTTTGTACCTACCATAAATGTAGATGTCCGAACAGGATAGCATCTGCAGTCAGGATTACCCACCCTCCTTCCCCTCTGTGGTACTCCTAGGGTATTTACCCTCCTAATAGCTAGCTGGGGGGGAGTCTCTTATGGTGTATTTGTTTGTATATATGTACATACATTATTATTTTTTGTGTTTGCCTTCTACCTTTTTGGAAACATTGGCATTTATCCAAAATTTTAGCTTACCAAGAGGGCAACTGGCATCTGGGGCAAGAAACACTGAGGAAAATGGCGTCGGCTGATGCCTTTATACCCGAAGACCAACAGAGATGACGTCGGGTGAAGTGCGACATCAGCCGAACCCAGACTTTGGAATCCGGCCGACCGAAGGGCTGCCTGACGACAGGACAACCCATTTGTTATGACTGCAGATGCTATCCTGTTCGGACATCTACATTTATGGTAGGTACAAAACTGTACTTTTTCTCTCACCCCTTACTAAGACAATTCCTCAGGGGAATCAAGAACATTAAGCCACCAAGAAAGGCCCCAGTGCCAGCCTGGGACCTCAATTTTGTCTTAGAAAAACTGACTCTACCTCCTTTTGAGCCAGCAGCTTCAGTTGACTTGCAATTTCTCTCATGGAAAACAGCCTTCCTGTTGGCAATTACCTCAGCAAGAAGGGTTTCGGAGCTACAGGCCCTAATGGCAATACCACCCTTCATTATTTTCCACAGAGACAGGGTTTCATTAAGGACCAACCCTACCTTTATGCCAAAGGTGGTATCTAGGGTTTCTCTAAATCAAGCCATTCATCTGCCTGCTTTCTTCCCCAATCCTGAGAATAAGGGGAAAGACTTTTGCATACCTTGGACATTCATAGACAACTTCGATACTACCTGGACAGAACCAAGGCCAGTAGGAAGTCTGAACAGCTTTTTGTAGCTTACGCCCCTGCAGTCCAAGGAAAAGCAATTTCAAAACAGACTATTTCTAAATGGATTGGACATTGCATCAGATTCTGTTATTCCTTTCATGGAAAGACTGTTCCAGCCTATGTCAGACCACATTCCACCAGAGCTACAGCCACCTCTACAGCATTTTTAAGAGGGGTGCCTACAAAGGACATTCTAGAAGCTGCTACATGGAGCTCCGTGCATACATTCTCAAAACACTACAATCTCCCTCTATATTCCAGATCCAGAACAGGCTTTGCTTCGGCAGTCCTGCAGGGTTTGATTGCCACACCATCTCTTTCCTAGAGCATACCTCCTCCCCCAGCTAAGCTATGGTATTCTACCCACATGTTATGACTGCAGTTGCATTCTTGAAGGACATAGTACAGTTTTGTACCTACCATAAATGTAGATGTCCGATAGACATGCAACTGCAGTCGGTTTTCCTCCCTCCATACCCCTCTATGCTTAGGGTCCACTCCTATCCCCCTTACTCTTAGCTGGGGATATCTGTTATGATGTATTTGTTTTATTGCTCATGTATTTGTTTGGAATCCTGTTTTTGTCTTCCAATTTGATTACAGCCTTCCTTGGAGGGCACCTGGCATCTGGGGCAAGAAACACTGAAGAAAATGGCGTCGGCTGATGCTTATATACTCCAGCCGCTCTGACGTCGGAGAGAAATGCGACATCAGCCGCCGGACCCAGACTTTGGAATCCGGCCGACCGAGGGCTGCCTGAGGCAGGACAACCCACATGTTATGACTGCAGTTGCATGTCTATTGGACATCTACATTTATGGTAGGTACAAAACTGTACTTTCTGGAGGAGGAGTGAGGTTTAATGGGAAGGCAGGAATTCAGCAATTTGTGATGTTGGACTGATAGTTGCATTATACCTCACATATGATGTTCTACATGTTTCACTGTTGCAGTCATCACATTTGGGTTATCTGCCTGCAGGTAGCCCTCAGCCAGCCTGAATACCAGAGTCTTCGGATTTCTGCGTCGGATGCTGTCTCTTCTTCTATGACGTCAGGTCATCAGGGGTATAAAACATGCAGCCGACACCATTACATCAGTCTTTCTTGCCGTGCGGTGCCCGAAGCAGAAGCAGTTCGCAAGTGCTGGTTGGCAGACTCCTGAAATTTTCATTTTCTAGTTTCAGACCCGAAGTCTTCAAAAAAGATAAGTACCCCATTGGGGATCCTTTTTCTTGCTCCAACTGATGTCAGTAAAAGTTAATCGTCTTACCTGTGGAAGGCAAATACCTTGTAGAGATTTTCATTCGTACTGCATCCCTTGTTTAGGCCCAGACCATGAAGTCCATCACTGTCGGTTTTATGCCTTGTTCAACCCCCCCGAACTATTCGTCGTCAGGCTATTTTTGCAGCTAATTACTTTCATACTCTATCTCAGCACTCCGAAATGGCTTTGTTAAGCCATCTGACTACTGATCTTCTGAAAAAAATGGAAGGATAAAGACAGACCGAATAGGTCCAAAACTATAAAATGCAACAAACACCAAGAAACTGAATAAAAACAAAGTCCAGGCGACTATTGCATCCACACACAAATTTAATTTAAAGCACTTTTCGTGTGCTTACTAGCAGACTTCATCAGAAGTTACAATACCACATAGAAATCTTATTTAAATACAATAAACACCAAAAAAAGGGATAATTAATCAATTAACAAATACATCAAGTACCCATTCAAACAGGTAATATGTAAACAACTCTGACTCGCAGGTGAGTACAATGGACAAACTTATTTAAAAATACAAGATATAATCTAACTCTGCCACAATAATTGAAACATTGCTCCACAATCTAAATCTTCTTCTTCTGGCTTTTCCCGGTTAGGGGCCGCCACAGCAGATCACCTGTACTCCACAATCTAAATAAAAAATAAAAATAAAGAAAAATTACACATTACATTACTTAAAATATGCATTTGACTATAAATTTATCTAGCCCAGTTATACCTTGACATAAAAATTACCTATGTAAACTCCTAAGTTTCAGAATACTACTAATTGAGCAAGCTTCATTTAATCCAGGTGCATTACATGCATCCAGTTTTATTTACCACTTCAATTCTAGTTACTCTAGTCTGAAAGCAAACTGACCACCCTGAAAATCACGTTTAATACTGTCGATGACTAAACATTTAAAGTGGTGATTACTATAAACAGAAACATGCTTAGCAAGTGCGTTGTCTAGTTTATTACGGCTTATAGCGTAAAGGTGCTCGTACATCCTATCACGGAGCCTATGCTCCGTTTTCCCTACATAGAATGCAGGGCAACACATACACTTTGCTAAATAGACAATCGCACTTGAATTACAGTTACAATTATAGGTCCAAAACTGCCGGCGACTCTTCTGTTAAGCTAGTCGCCAGTCCGCCAATACTCAGTGAGGTGCTTTTGGAGCCCCTGATACCCGCTACTTCAGATTTGCAGGCCTCTACTGAGACCCATTCAGAGTCCGCTATGCCGTGAGATACTTCTTTGACTATGGAACCTGTGGATGTCTCTACTTTGGATGGGTCTGGAGCCGCTATGCAGGCACTGGCATCTGAGGGTGTATTCGGGCCTACAGACTTTCATATTAAACAAGACGCCTTTGTTTCCATCCAGAAGTTCTGAATCTCTCGGGCCTAAAACTCGCACTCCACCTAGAAAACCGACTACAAAACCGCATGCTCAGGCCCATAGGCCTCAAAAACAAATGCTTAGAATGGCTGAAGACCTTATTACCTTAATTAGGGGAAGCCAGCCTTCCCCCTGTAAGAGACCTAGAACTGAATTTCTTTCTGATTCCTCTAATCAGGAATCTGATATTTCTGCTCCTTCTGATTACCAGGATTTGCCGTTATCTACTTATGAGGATTCTGATGCAGAGGATTCCATTCCCTCTGCCTCCCCTCCAGACTATCTTTCTTTCGGTGAAACCTTGCATACTCTTAGGGAGTGTTTCCGCTGGGAAAGCCGGGATTACTCAGAGTCCAAAAAAAGACTTCGGGAGATATTATTCGTGTTTCACTGTTGCAGTCGTTACTCTTGGGTTATCCTGCTTGGCAGGCTACCTGCACTCGGCCTGAATTCCAAAGTCCTGGTCCGGCGTCAGTTGTTGTTGCCTCTTCCCGGACGTCAGTGTGCCAGGGGTATAAAAGATGCAACCGACGTCATTTTCTTCAGTCTTTCTTGCCGTGTGGTGCCCAAAGCAAAAGCAGTTCGCAAGTGCCAGTCAGCCAACTTCTGAGATTTTCAAAATCGAATTTCAGATCCAAAGTCTTCATTAATGCTAAGTACCTCGTTGGGGAAACTTTTTTTCTTGCTCCAGACCGATGTCAGAAAAAGTTAGTAATTGTATTTCTTGTGGGAAGCAAATACCTCATAAGGATTTTCAGTCTTACTGTATTCCTTGCCTAGGCCCTGACCACAGCGTTGCTTGTTGTCGGTTTTGTGCTAGATTTAACCAACACACTATAAAGCGTCGGTACAATTTTGTCTTTCATTACTTAGGCCGAAGATTCAATTATACTATGCCGTCGGAGCAACCAATGACCGGAATTTCTAAACAAAATGCGAGGATAAAGACAAGGACAGGCATCCGAGGTCCAAAACAGATGAGGCTTCCGCTAAGCTTGTCGTTTTGCTGGTTCTCAGTGAGGCGCTTTTGCAGCCCCTGATGCCCACTACCTCAGAGCCACAGGCCACTTCCGACTCCCACGTGGAGCCGACTGGGCCTCTGGAAACTCAAGGTATTGGATCCTCGGAAACTATTCCCTCAGATGGGTCCAGAGCCGCTGTGCAGGCATCGGCTTCTGAGGGTGTTTTCAGACCAACTCAGTTTTATATGTAAAGCCATCTTCAGCTTCCAAGCCAAAGACTAAAGCAGCTCTAAAGACAAAGAAACAAGTACAGCATTCTCCAGGACAGGCTTCCATGCCTAAAAAACAAATGCTCAAAATGGCAGAAGACCTTATTACTTTGATCAACGGTTCCAATCCCCCTCCTGATGAGGCCTAGGCAAGAAACAGAATATGAATCTTCAGATCAGGTTTCCATTTCCTCTGATTCCTCCTCTGATCAGGAATACTCTCTTCCTCCCTATGAGGATTCTGATGCTGAAGAATCTATTCCTTCAGCTTCTCCTCCAGAAGATTTCTCCTTTGGGGAAACCCTGCATACCATGAGGGAGCACTTTCATTGGGAGAGCCAGGATTACTCGGAATCTAAGAAAAGGCTCAGAGATTTTCTTTTACTTCCTCAGCACAGGCCCCTTGCTATGCCCCCTGTTCTGGACATTGTAGATGATGTTTTTGGCCTGTCTCCAGACTCTATACCCCCTGCACCGGTTAAGCCAGACAGATACTACAGAGTCCCAGATTCCCATAAATTTCTTTATAAAAACCCTGCTGCTGACCCAGAAACCATATCTCAGGGTCCTAAGGGAGTCAAATCTTCCACTGCTAAAAACCCTGTCCCCTCTGATAGGGATTCAAGGGCACTGGACAGATGGGGGAAAAAAGTTTACACTTCTGCTACTTTGGCTGTAAGGGCCTTAAATTGTCACTTTCATATGCTTAAATATCAGCAATACCTAATGTCACTACTAAAACAGAAAATGTTGACTAACTCTGAATGTCCTGAAAACAAGGAAATGCAGGATTTATTGCATGCAGCTGAACAAGTGGGAAAACATACTTTGCAATGTGGTTTTGATTCTTTGGAGGCCTCTTGTATGGCCGCTGTAACGGGTTCTGTGATTAAGAGGCATGCTTGGTTAAAAGAACAGAATCCGCCTGATCATGTTAAAGCAAAATTATTAGATGCTCCATTACAGCATGATACTTTGTTTGGTGTTAAGGCAGAAGAGGTGTTGAAGAAAATGGAGGATAAAGCGAAATCTATGCAGACAGTTAAGGATTTTTTACAGGTACAGCCACCTAGATTTAGCAGGAACTGGCCTTCAAAAAATTGGTCCTGTCCAGTGTCAGACCTGCCACAAAGAGGCAGGTACAGATGCCCTAGAGGCAGATCCCAGCCCCAAGGCTCATACAGGCCTAAGCAGTGGGGTGCTTCTACCTCCAGAAAGTGGAGAAGACCAATCTCAACCTTACAGGAAACAGTCCCAATGACTTTCTTCTACCAGTACCAAGCACTTACCTTTTACAAGCTCCCTTAGGGGGAAAACTGGCACTTTTTTCACAAAACTGGCACATGATCACCCAGGACAAATGGGTCTTGAATATAGTGTCTCAGGGCTACAGCTTCCACTTTCACACCCTGCCAAAGGCAAGAGGCATGCCAGACCTACCACACAATCAATGGGCAGAGGCACAAAAGCAAGTTTCATCTCTCATGGACATGGGAGCCATTCAGAGAGTACCACTACAGGAGCAGGGACAAGGATTTTACTCACGACTTTTCCTGGTACCCAGAAAGGACAAAGCCTGGAGACCAATACTGGACCTGCCTATTCTAAACACTTTTCTGGACGTTCCAAAATTCAAAATGTTGACTCTGCAGCAACTTCTGCCCATGCTGGGCAAGAAGGCTTGGCTTGTAACTTTGGACCTAAAAGAGGCATATCTGCATGTCCCAATCAGACAATCTTGCAGGAGATACCTCATTTTCATAGCTGGATCAATGCACTACCAATTCTTTTCACTGCCCTTTGGCTTAGCTACTGTGCACAGGGTCTTCACAAAATGCCTGGCACCAGTAATTGCTTTTTGCAGACAGAGGAATTCAAATATATCCCTACTTGGACGACTGCCTCATTCAAGCAGAGAACAAGGACATTTTACTAAAACATCTGGCGTTTGTAAAAAGATTACTAATTTGCCTAGGGTGCACAGTAAACGAAAAGAAATCAAAACTAGTACCCTCTCAAGAGATAATATTCCTGGGTGCAAGCTTAAATATAACTGCCCAGATGGCTTATCTCACGCCAGACAAACAAAGGCAACTGACTTCTTACTTCAAAATGTTGGCAACAAAATCCCAGTTATCTGCAAGAAAAATTCTGCAGGCTTTGGGCTTCATGGCATCCTGCATTCTGTTAATTCCATATGCAAGACTTACATATGAGGAAACTACAATGGTATCTGAAAAGTGTTTGGACTCAACATTGCCACAGCCTGGAAATATCAATTACACTCATTCCCTGCCTGCAACAGGAGTTTCGATGGTGGGCTCTGGCCTGTCACCACAACAAGGAACAGCCTTTCACTTTACCCACTGCCAGGCAGACAATAACAACAGATGCATCAGATTGTGCCTGGGGGGCCCACATGGCAGGAAAATGTATTCAGGGCACATGGCTCACAAGCCAAATGCATCTTCATATCAATCTAAAAGAAATGCTGGCTGTACAAAATGCTCTGACAGCTTTCAAGGATCTCCTTCATCCAGGACAACTGCTGATAAAGACTGACAATACTGCAGTCGTGGTACATAAGCAGGGAGGCATGCATTCCTACCCCCTTTGCAGACAAGCCATGAATTTGTGGAACACAGCACTGACTTATCAAGTACACCTGCATGCTCAATTCCTGCCAGGAAAGACAAATACTCTGGCAGACGAGCTAAGCAGAAACCTCATGGATCCTCACGTGTGGAAACTAGATCCACAAATCTTCAGCATAATAACAAGGAAATGGGAACGCCCAGACATAGATCTATATGCCTTCCCTCACAACTGCCAACTACAGAGAATTCTGCACAAGGACTTATCACAAGCTAGCATGGAAAGTGGATGCTCTATCATTCAGCTGGAAAAACCTTACAGTATATGCCTTTCCTCCACTACCTCTCCTCCCCAAGGTACTCCTAAAGGTCAGACAAGAGAAGCCAAAAATGATCCTGATTGCCCCAGACTGGCCACGCCAGCACTGGTACCCAGTCCTAAAGAGCTTGTCTCAAGGCCCAGCCTGGACATTGACTCAAATTCCTCATTTACTGACCCAACAGAACAATCAGATACTGCACAGCCAACTCAAAACCCTAAATCTGGCTGCATGGCGGATAATGTAACCATTCAAAACACACCTCTCTCCAAAGCAGTTATGAATGTTATTCTGGAGGCCAGGAGGTCCAGCACCAGAAAAACATATGCGGAAAAGTGGAAGAGATTCTGTGCTTGGAACCAGCACAAGGAATTGACATGCTTGTACCACATATTCCTCAGATTTTACAATACTTAACTGAGATGTTGGACAAAGGCCTATCCTTTTCATCGATTAAAATTCATGCCTCTGCCATTTCAGCTCATTACAATACGGACCCACCTATTTTTTCACATCCTCTATTAAGCCAGTACCTCAGAGGGGCCAAAAACATAAGACCCCCAAGAAGAGCACCAGTACCTGCATGGGACCTCAGTTTTGTCTTGGAAAAACTCACACTGCCTCCTTTTGAGCCAGCTAATACAGCTGAGATAAATTTCTTATCATGGAAAACAGCTCTCCTCTTAGCAATAACTTCAGCAAGAAGAGTCTCAGAGTTACAGGCACTAATGGCGGTTGACCCTTTTATAATTTTCCATCCGGACCGGGTTTCTCTGAGGACAAACCCAACATTTATGCCTAAGGTAGTGTCCAGTGTGGCTCTTAAACAATTCATCTGCCTACCTTTTATCCAAACCCACATAATAAGGGAGAGGCTTCTACATTCTTTGGACATACACAGACATCTACGCTTCTACTTGGACTAAACTAAAGCTTTCAGAAAATCTGAGCAACTCTTGGTGGCATATGCTGCAGGATCTCAAGGAAAAGCAATCTCAAAGCAGACAATTTCCAAATGGATAGCCAACTGCATTCGCTTCTGCTATTCTCAACATGGCAAATCAGTGCCCAAGGGCATCAGACCACACTCAATCAGAGCAGCAGCTACTTCAGCAGCCTTCCTCAGAGGAGTACCAACTAAGGACATTTTGGAGGCTGCAACTTGGACTTCAGTGCACACTTTTACAGAGCACTACCACTTACCTCTTTACTCTAAATCCAGAGCAGGCTTCGCCACTGCAGTTCTGCAGGGCCTCATAGCCACTCCTAATTCTATTTAGGCCCAGCCACCCAACCTCAGCTTTGGGATTCAACCCAAGAGTAATGACTGCAACAGTGAAACACGATGAATGTAGTACAGATGTCCTTCAAGAATGCAACTGCAGTCATAACATATGGGTTGTCCTGCCTCAGGCAGCCCTCGGTCGGCCGAATTCCAAAGTCTGGTTCCGGCGTCGGCTGGTGTCGCCTCCTCTCCGACGTCACAACGGCTGGAGTATAAAGGCATCGGCCGATGCCATCTTCCCCAGTCTTTCTTGCCGCGCGGTGCCCGAAGCAGAAGCAGTTCGCAAGTGCCGGTCGGTCAGCTCCTGTGTTTTCAGTACCGAAGTCATCTAAAAGCTAAGTACCCCGTTGGGGAACATTTATTCTTGCCTCAGCCGATGTCAGAACAAATTGAGAAAGTTAATAATTGTTTGTGGCAAACAAATACCTCATAAGGACTTCCATTCTCTTTGCCTTCCTTGCCTGGGCCCAGACAACGCCGTCTCGGCCTGTGCTGCCTGTGCTTGCTTTAATAAGCGCACTCTCAGGTGCCGGGCAGAATTCGCCGAGGACTTTTTCGGTGAATCCTTTGCGTATATCATGCCGTCGGATCAACCGACAACCCAATCTGCTAAAAAACGCAAGGACCGGGACCGTCATCCTCGGCCCGCGTCCACTACCGATGCTACTCCTAAATCCTCTGCTAGCACTCCCGTCCCCTCGGAAGTGGTAAATCAACCGCTCCAGGCCGACGACACAGCGTTAACACTACCTTCGGTCTCGGAGATCTCTCCGGTGCCGGTTGTGGATTTTCCTCCGGAAACCAAAGTTCTGGATCTACTCGACACCATTCCTGTGGACAAGGTAACGCCTGCACGTGGGGCTGCTAGGCCTCCTGTTTCCATGTCCATCAAGGCCTTTGCACGTGCTAAGGCCGCCAGTCAGGCCAAGGCCCATCCTAAACCTGCCCAGGCCCCTTCATCTGATAAGCAGATCATGTCTCTGGCTGCAGATCTTATTTCCCTTATCAGGGGGTCTCAGCCTCATCTTGACAGGGGTTCTCAGCCACCTGCAAAAAAAAGGCCTAGAACTGAGCAGGCGGACGACCTCTCCTCGGATGAAGCCTCTGGGGATTCTGAGCATTCTGATACCCAAGAAGAACCCTTCCAGGCCTACGAGGACTCTGATGCTGAGGAATCAATTCCCTCTGCCTCCCCTCCAGAGGATTTCTCTTTTGGTGCAGTCCTGCATTCCATGAGGGAACATTTTCAATGGCAGGGTCAGGAATTCTCTGACTCCAGGAAAAGGCTTCGTACTTTCCTCAAGCTTCCCCAGCACAGACCCTTGGCTATCCCTCCAGTTATGGATGTTTTGGATGATGTTTTCTCTGACTCCAGTGCCAACCCTGATTCTCTTCCTCCTGCTCCTGTCAAGCCGGACAGATATTACAGGGTCCCTGACACTCACAAGCACCTTTTTAAGGCTCACTCTGTGGACCTAGAAACTATTTCACAGGGCCCCAAGGGAGTGGCTTCCTCCTCTTGCCAAAAACCCACTGCCAGCTGACAGAGAAGCAAGGTCCCTGTAGAGATGGGGTAAAAAAGTATATACCTCTACTACCCTAGCCATGAGGTCTCTTAACTGCCTTTTTCACATGTTTCAGTACCAAGATTTTCTCCTGGATGATTTACAGAAAAAGTTAGCCTCTCCTGAGCCTATTGATAAAAAGGCACTGCAGGATCATATTCATAACACTCAGCAGGTTAATAACCACTTTCTGCAGTGTGGTTATGATGCTCTGGAAGCTTCATGTAGGGCAGCTATGACTGGGGCTGTAATACGTAGACATGCTTGTTTGAAGGATCAGTCTTTGCCTGACCATGTTAAAGTAAAGTTACTGGATGCACCTTTAGAAAAACAAAAGCTTTTTGGTGCCACTGCACAGGATGTTTTGAAATCCATAGAGGAAAAAGCAAAGTCAGTACAGACAGTCAAGGATTTCCTTCAGGTTCAGCCATCCAGATTCAGCAGAAACTGGCCCTCCAAGAATTGGTCCTTCCCCGGCTCTGACAAGTTTCAAAGGGGAAAAAGCAGACGTGCCCGAGGTAGAGGGCAATACCAAGGATCTTACAGGGGACGCCAATGGCAACCTCCAAATCAAAGAAGTGGCGCAGACAACTCAGCTGCACCACAAGGACAATCACAATGACTTGACTTTCGTACTGCCTACAAGGGTTCAAAGAGAAGCACCTTTGGGCGGAAAATTAGCCTTATTCTTACAAAACTGGCATATCTTAACCAAGGACAATTGGATTCTGGATTTGATAGACAAAGGTTACAGATACCACTACCATAAATTACCAATAAAACAAGGCATGCCAAACCTGCCACATCATCAAAGGGCAGAGGCACTCACTCAAGTTTCCAAGCTATTAAGTATAAAAGCAATAGAAAGGGTTCCCCCTCAGGAACAAGGCCAGGGATTTTATTCAAGACTGTTCCTTGTTCCAAGAAAAGAAAACAAATGGAGACCCATACTGGACTTGTCAACTCTAAACACTTTCCTCATTGTGCCAAAGTTCAAAATGCTGACGTTGCAGCAACTTCTTCCCATGTTGGGCAAGGGGTCTTGGCTGGTCACTCTGGACCTCAAGGAGGCATACCTGCATGTCCCAATCAGACAAAGCTGCAGAAGATACCTCAGATTTCTTGCAGGGACAGAGCATTATCAATTCTCAGCATTGCCTTATGGCTTATCTACTGCGCCCAGAGTGTTCACGAAATGCCTGGCATCAGTAGTGGCACACTGCAGACTGCAGGGGATTCAAATATACCCCTACTTGGACGACTGTCTCATACAGGCAGACAACAAACAAACCTTAAAAGGGAATTTGGACTATGTCATGCATCTACTGCAGGCCTTGGGATACACCGTCAACATACAGAAGTCAAACTTACTACCATCCCAACAAATTATATTCCTTGGAGCCAAACTGGACACGGAAAAACAAATGGCCTTCCTCGCAGAGGAAAAACGCATTTACCAGAGTACTTCAAAGGCCTAGCAAAGCTTTCCCAGCTGACTGCAAGGAAAATCCTGCAGGCCCTGGGTTTCATGGCATCTTGCATCCTTCTGATACCATTGGCAAGACTTCATATGAGAAAGCTGCAATGGTATCTAAAAAAACTTATGGTCTCAACACAACAACAGCCTAGAGGACATAATCCCACTTATTCCGTGTCTGAAGAAGGAATTTCTGTGGTGGGCTCAAGCCAGTCAACTAAACGAAGGCATGCCTTTCAGCAGACCAAATGATAACAACAGACGCCTCAGACCATGGATGGGGGGCGCACATGGAGGGCAGATGCATTCAAGGTCATTGGACGCCAAAGGAAAGACATCTGCACATAAACCAAAAGGAGATGTTGGCAGTGATACATGCCATCGAGACTTTTGAAAAAACACAAACAGGGACATTTGCTAATAAGGACAGACAACACTACTGTCATGTGGTATATAAACAAGCAGGGAGGCACTCATACTTACCCCCTCTGCAGACTAACAATGCTTCTCTGGGAAAAATCCCTGAGCCTGAGGATACATTTACAATCCCAGTTTGTACCAGGCAAGGACAATGTACTGGCGGACAATCAGAGCAGAAATTTCATGGATCCACACGAATGGATGCTGCACCCTCACATTTTCTCTCAACTGACAAGGACATGGGGAAGACCGGACGTAGATCTTTTTGCTTCCCACTTAAATCATCACCTGGAAAAGTTCTGCACAAGGACTCACCACCCTCTAGCTTGGAAAACGGATGCTCTCTCCTTCAGCTGGAATTCTCTAAAAATTTATGCATTCCCTCCCCTGCCTGTGCTGACCAAGGTGATACTGAAGATCAAAGCAGAACAACCAACAGGCATCTTGATAGCTCCAGACTGGCCGAGGCAACACTGGTACCCATTGCTATTGACCATAACTCGGACCAAGCCATGGCCTCTGACCCTATGGCCCCTGCTCCTAACTCAACACAATTACATGACCTTACATCAAGACCTGAAAACATTGCATCTGACAGCCTGCAGGCTACCATGACTTCAACACCAAACTCTCTTTCCAAATCTGTTCAAGAGATCTTGCTGGAAGCATGCAGACCTTCCACCAGAAAAACCTATTCAGCCAAGTGGAAGAGATTCAGTATCTGGAATGCCAACAGGGGTCAGGACACAGCATTACTGAGTATACCTCAAATATTAGAATACTTGGCAGAACTATTTCATACTGGACTCTCATACTCCTCAATAAAGATTCATGCCTCAGCAATCTCAGCAAAATACAACTGTGACCCTCCAGTGTTTTTGCATCCTCTGCTAAGACAGTTTCTAAGAGGGATAAAGAATATCAAACCTCCCAGAAATCAGCCTGTACCTGCATGGGACCTCAACTACGTGTTGGAAAAACTAACTCTTCCTCCATTTGAGCCAGCAGCAACCTCAGAAATGCAATTTCTGTCATGGAAGACGGCCTTCTTGTTGGCAGTCACCTCTGCAAGAAGAGTTTCGGAGATACAGGCACTCATGGCAGTGCCCCCTTCATCATTTTTCATCAAGACAGAGTCTCTCTAAGAACCAATCCTACATTCATGCCAAAAGTAATTTCCAGGGTGTCTCTAAATCAAGCTATTCATCTACCTGCATTCTTCCCCAATCCTCAAAATAAGGGGGAAAAACTACTGCATACTTTGGACATACACAGACAATTACGCTACTACTTGGACAGAACTAAGGCCACCAGAAGGTCTGACCAGCTGTTTGTAGCCTATGCTGCTGGAGTACAAGGAAAAACAGTCTCCAACAAACAATTTCAAAATGGATTGGACATTGCATCAGATTTTGCTATTCTTTCCATGGAAAAGGTGTGCCAGCCAATATCAGGCCACATTCCACCAGAGCTATAGCCACTTCCACAGCTTTCCTAAGAGGAGTGGCAACAAAGGACATTTTAGAAGCTGCTACATGGAGCTCTGTGCATACATTTACCAAGCACTACAACCTGCCCTTATACTCCAGATCCCGAGCAGGCTTTGCTTCGGCAGTCCTGCAGGGGATTTTAGCTACACCATCCTTATCATAGTTCCATCCACCCCCAGCTTGGCTATGGTATTCAACCCATATGTTATGACTGCAGTTGCATTCTTGAAGGACATAGTACAGTTTTGTACCTACCATAAATGTAGATGTCCAATAGATATGCAACTGCAGTCGGATTTTCCCACCCTCCTACCCCTCTGTATCCTTCTTTTTGGGTCCCTACCCCTCTTCCATTCAGCTGGGGGTATCTCCTATGGTGTATCTGTTTATTACTGTTGTGCATGTTTGGGATTATTTTATCCATTTACCAAATTTAGCCTTCCTAGGAGGGCACCTGGCATCTGGGGCAAGAAACACTGAAGAAGATGGCGTCGGCCGATGCCTTTATACTCCAGCCGTTGTGACGGAGAGGAGGCGACACCAGCCGATGCCGGACCCAGACTTTGGAATTCGGCCGACCGAGGGCTGCCTGAGGCAGGACAACCCATATGTTATGACTGCAGTTGCATATCTATCGGACATCTACATTTATGGTAGGTACAAAACTGTACTTTGTGTACCTACCATAAATGTAGATGTTTGAGTGTATTCACTGTTGCAGTCCAGGTTACCCTCCCACCTTCCCCCTTTCATTGCTGGGACTTATCTGGACTTCTCTTTTCTATACAACCTATGTGGTGTATTTGCTTGTAGATGAAGGTATTGTTTATGTTAGTGCATGCTTTTTTATAAGCAGAATTTTAGCCTACCCTTTTGGGGGCACCTGACGTCTGGGGCAAGAAAAACTGAAGAAAATGGCGTCGGCTGCACCGTTTATACCCCTGGTGCACTGACGTCAGGGAAGAGGCAACAGCAACCGACGCCAGACCAAGGCTTTGGAATTCAGGCGGACTGTGGGTAGCCTGCCAGCAGGATAACCCAATAGTAATGACTTCAACAGTGAATACACTCGGGAACATCTACATTTATGGTAGGTACACAACTGTACTTTTCTACTCCTGCCTCAACACAGGCCTTTAGCTATCCCTTCTGTTCTGGACATTGTAGATGATGCTTTCTTGGAATCCAGCTTTACCCCAGACACTTTACCTCCAGCTCCCAGAAAACCTGACAGGTACTACAGAGTACCTGCCTCTCACAAGTTCCTCTTCAAGAATCCTTCTGCGGATCCAGAGAACATTTCCCAAGGACTTAAAGGCATTAAGGCCACTACTGCCAAAAATCCTACCCCTGCTGATAGAGATTCTAGACAGAGCCTTAGCCAGATGGGGTAAGAAGATATACACTTCTGCTACTTTGGCCATTAGGGCTTTAAATTGCCAGTTTCATATGTTGAAGTATCAGCAGCATGTTATGGGACTGCCTAAACAGAAAATGATGTTGATTCCTGACTGTGCTGAACACAAAGAATTACAAGATTTAATGTAGTCGGCAGAACAAGTTGATAAACGTACTTTGCAATGTGGTTTTGACACATTTAGAAGCATCTTGCTGCTGTCACTGGGTCTGTACTTAGAAGGCACGCTTGGCTTAAGGAACAAAACTTGCCAGATCATGTTAAAGCTAAATTACTGGATGCTCCCTTAAACCAAGACCTCCTTTTTGGCAACAAAGCAGAAGTCGTCCTCAAAAGGATGGACGGAAAAGCTAAATCTATGCAAACTGTTAAAGATTTCCAACAAGTACAGCCTCCCAGATTCAGTAGGCATTGGTCTTCAAAGAACTGGTCCTTTCCAGTCCCTTCCAGGCCTTCTCAGTCCAAACCCAGAAACAGTAGACCATCTATGCTGCAGTCTCAGGCTACGCACAGACCTAAGCAGTGGGGGGCTCCCACTTCAAAAGCAGGGAGTAGTAAGTCACCCCCCTACTGTAAAATGGCACAATGACTTAACCTTAACCCTTCCAATCCCTGCTCAACTACCTGCTCCCTTAGGAGGAAAGCTCGCCCTGCATGCAAAAAAACTGGGAACTCATTGCCCAGGACAAAGGGGTTTTGAACATAGTTTCTCAAGGATACAGATTCCACTTCCACACACTACCAACCCTAAATGGTTGGCCAGACCTTCCCCCAAATCAATGGGTGGAGGCTCAACAGCAGGTTTTCTCTCTTCTCAGTATCAGGGCTATTCAACTTGTCTCAGCAGAACAAAGGGGACAAGGTTTTTATTCAAGACTCTTTCTGGTACTCAGAAAAGACAACTCCTGGCGTCCTATCCTGGACCTCTCTATTCTCAACACCTTTCGGGTCATTTCAAAATTCAAAATGCTAACTCTTCAACAGCTTCTTCCTATGCTATGCTAGCCAAGGATGCCTGGCTGGCAAACTAAGACTTAAAGGAAGCTTACCTGCATATCCCAGTAAGGGAATCTTGCAGGAAATACCTATGCTTCAGGGCAGGCTCCATGCACTATCAGATGTTCTTCGTGTTTCACTGTTGCAGTCATCCCATTTGGGTTATTGACTTGCAGTAGGCCTCAGTTGGCCTGATTATCGAAGTCTTGGGTCCTGTGTCGGTTGCTGTCTCATCTTCCATGATGTCAGGTAGTCAAGGGTATAAAGCATGCAGCAGATGCCATTACATCAGTCTTTCTTGCAGTGCGATGCCTGAAGTAGAAGCAGTTCGCAAGTGCCGGTCGGCCGACTCCTGAAATTTTCGTTTTCGATTTTCAGAACCGAAGTCTTCAACTAAGCTAAGTACCTTGTTGGGGAAACTTTTTTCCTTGCTCTAAACTGATATCAGTAAAAGTTAACAGTTGTATTTCTTGTGGAAAGCAAATACCTCATAAAGATTTTCATTCGTACTGCATTCCTTGCTTAGGCCCAGACCACGATGTACCTCGCTGTCTGTTTTGTGCCTTATTTAAACCACGGACTATTTGTTGTGGTTTATTTATGCTTCTAAATAGTTTGGTACTCTGTTCAGTTATCCAGAAATGGCTTTGGTAAGCCACCCGACTACCGACATTCCGAAAAATTGCAAAGATAAAGACAGAGACAGACAGCATAGGTCCAAAGCTGTCGATGATGCTTCTCCTAAGCTAGTCACCAGTTCGCCGGTACTCGGGTGCTTTCAAAGCCCCTGATACCCGCTACTTCAGATTCTCAGGCTTCTACTGAGACCCATTCGTAGTCCAGTATGCCACGAGATGCTTCAACTGTGGAACCTGCGGATGTCTCTACCTTAGATGGGTCCGGAGCCGCTGTGCAGGCACCGGCTTCTGAAGGTGTATTCAGGCCTACTGACTTGCATATTAAACCGACGCAATCTTCTTCTTCAAGGCCTAAAACTCGATCTATGCCTAGGAAACCGACGCACAGACAGCGTGGTCAGGCCTCTGTGCCTAAAAAACAAATAAGAATGGCTGAAGACCTTATTACTCTCATCAGGGGAAGCCACCTTTCCCCCTCTTAAGTGACCTAGGACTGATTTTCCTTCTGATTCTTCTGATCAGGACTTTGAAATTTCTGATGTCCTTCAAGAATGCAACTGCAGTCATAACATATGGGTTGTCCTGCCTCAGGCAGCCCTCGGTCGGCCGAATTCCAAAGTCTGGGTCCGGCGTCGGCTGGTGTCGCCTCCTCTCCGACGTCACCACGGCTGGAGTATAAGGGCATCGGCCGACGCCATCTTCTTCAGTCTTTCTTGCCGCATGGTGCCCGAAGCAGAAGCAGTTCGCAAGTGCCGGTCGGCCAGCTCCTGTGTTTTCAGTACCGAAGTCATCTAAAAGCTAAGTACCCCGTTGGGGAACATTTATTCTTGCCTCAGCCGATGTCAGAACAAATTGAGAAAGTTAATTGTTTGTCTTGTGGTAAACAAATACCTCATAAGGACTTCCATTCTCTCTGCCTTCCTTGCCTGGGCCCAGACCACGACGTCTGTGCCTGTGCTGCCTGTGCTTGCTTTAATAAGCGCACTCTCAGGTGCCGGGCAGAATTCGCCGAGGACTTTTTCGGTGAATCTTTTGCGTATATCATGCCGTCGGATCAACCTACTACCCAATCTGCTAAAAAATGCAAGGACCGGGACCGACGTCCTCGGCCCGCGTCCACTACCGATGCTACTCCCAAATCCTCTGCTAGTGCTCCGGTCCCTTCAGAAGTGGTAAATCTACCGCTCCAGGCCGACGACACAGCGTTAACACGACCTTCGGTCTCGGAGATCTCTCCGGTGCCGGTTGTTGATTTTCCTCCGGAAACCGAAGTTCTGGATCTACCCGACACCATTTCTGTGGGCAAGGTTACGCCTGCACGTGGGGCTGCTAGGCCTCCTGTATCCATGTCCATCAAGGCCTTTGCACGTGCTAAGGCCACTAGCCAGGCCAAGGCCCATCCTAGACCTACTGCCCAGGCCCCTTCTTCTGATAAGCAGATCATGTCTCTGGCTGCTGATCTTATTTCCCTTATCAGGGGGTCTCAGCCTCATCCGGACAGGGGTTCTCAGCCACCTGCAGAAAAAAGGCCCAGGACTGAGCAGGCGGACGACCTCTCCTCGGATGAAGCCTCTGGGGATTCTGAACATTCTGATACCCAAGAAGAATCCTTCCAGGCCTACGAGGACTCTGATGCTGCGGAATCAATTCCTTCTGCCTCCCCTCCAGAGGAGTTTTCATTTGGTGAAGTCCTGCATTCCATGAGGGAACATTTTCAATGGCAGGGTCAGGAATTCTCTGACTCCAGGAAAAGGCTTTGTAGCTTCCTCAAGCTTCCCCAGCACAGGCCTTTAGCTATTCCACCTGTTATGGATGTTTTGGATTATGTTTTCTCCGACTCCAGTGCTAACCCTGATTCTCTTCCTCCGGCTCCTGTCAAGCCGGACAGATATTATAGGGTCCCTGACACTCACAAGCACCTTTTTAAGGCCCACTCTGTGGATCTAGAAACTATTTCACAGGGCCCCAAGGGAGTGGCTACCTCCTCTGCCAAAAACCCACTGCCAGCAGACAGGGAAGCAAGGTCCCTGGAGAGATGGGGTAAAAAAGTATATACTTATACTACCCTGGCCATGAGGTCACTAAATTGCCTTTTTCACATGTTTCAGTACCAGGATTTTCTCCTGTATGATTTACAGAAAAAGTTAGCTTCTCCTGAGCCTATTGATAAAAAGGCATTGCAGGATCATATACATAGCACTCAGCAGGTTAATAACCATTTTCTACAGTGTGGTTATGATGCACTGGAAGCTTCATGTAGGGCAGCTATGACTGGGGCTGTGATACGTAGACATGCTTGGTTAAAGGATCAGTCTTTGCCTGACCATGTTAAAGTAAAGTTACTTGATGCACCTTTGGAAAAACAGAAGCTTTTTGGTGCTAATGCACAAGATGTATTGAAATCCATAGAGGAAAAAGCAAAGTCAGTACAGGCAGTCAAGGATTTCCTTCAGGTTCAGCCACCCAGATTCAGCAGAAACTGGCCCTCAAAGAATTGGTCCTTCCCCAGCTCAGACAAGTTTCAAAGGGGAAAAAGCAGACGTGCCCGAGGTAGAGGGCAATACCGAGGATCTTACAGGGGACGCCAGTGGCAACCTACAAATCAAAGAAGTGGTGCAGACAGTTCAGCTGCACCACAAGGACAATCGCAATGACTTGATTTTCATTCCGCCTACAAAGGTTCAAAGAGAAGCACCCTTGGGCGGAAAATTATCCTTATTCTCACAAAACTGGCATATCTTAACCAAGGACAACTGGATTCTGGATTTGATAGACAAAGGTTACAGATTTCACTTCCACACATTACCAATAAGACAAGGCATGCCAAACCTGCCACATCATCAAAGGGCAGAGGCATTCTCTCAAGTATCCGAGCTGTTAAGCATAAAAGCAATAGAAAGGGTTCCTCCTCAGGAGCAAGGCCAGGGATTTTATTCAAGACTGTTCCTTGTTCCAAGAAAAGAAAACAAATGGAGACCCATACTGGACTTGTCATCTCTAAACACTTTTCTCATAGTGCCAAAGTTCAAAATGCTGACGTTGCAGCAACTCCTTCCCATGCTGGGCAAGGGGTCTTGGCTGGTCACTCTGGACCTCAAGGAGGCATACCTGCATGTCCCAATCAGACAAAGTTGCAGAAGATACCTCAGATTTCTTGCAGGAACAGAGCATTATCAATTCTCAGCATTGCCGTTTGGCTTATCTACTGTGCCCAGAGTGTTCACGAAATACCTGGCATCAGTAGTGGCACACTGCAGACTGCAGGGGATTCAGATATACCCCTACTTGGACAACTGCCTCATACAAGCAGACAACAAACAAACCTTAAAAGAAAATTTGGACTATGTCATGCATCTACTGCAGGCCTTGGGATACACAGGCAACATTCAGAAGTCAAAACTACTGCCATCCCAACAGATTATTTTCTTAGGAGCCAAACTACTGCCATCCCAACAGATTATTTTCTTAGGAGCCAAACTGGACACAGAAAACCAAATGGCCTATCTCACAGAGGAAAAACAGCAGCATTTACCAGAGTACTTCAAAGGCCTAGCAAAACTCTCCTAGCTGACTGCAAGGAAAATCCTGCAGCCCCCTGGGGTTCATGGCATCTTGCATCCTTCTGATACCTTTGGCAAGACTTCATATGAGAAAGCTGCAATGGTATTTAAAAAACTTATGGTCTCAACACAGCCAAAGCCTAGAAGACATAATCCCACTTATTCCATGTCTGCAAAAATAATTTTATGGTGGGCTCAAGCCAGTCAGCAAAACAAAGGTATGCCTTTCAGAAGACCTCAAGCAGGCCATATGATTACAACAGACGCCTCAGACCATGGATGGGGGGCGCACATGGAGGACAGATGCATTCAGGGGCAATGGACCCCAAAGGAAAGACATCTGCACATAAACCAAAAGGAAATGTTGGCAGTGATACATGCAATCGAGACGTTCAAAAAATCACTACAACAAGGACATTTACTGATAAGGACAGACAACACCACTGTCATGTGGTACATAAAGAAGCAGGGAGGCACTCATTCTTATCCCCTCTGCAGACTAACAATGCTTCTCTGGGAAAAATCCCTGAGCCTGAAGATACATTTACAATCCCAGTTTGTACCAGGCAAGGACAATGTACTGGTGGACAACCTGAGCAGAAATTTCATTGATCCACACGAATGGATGTTGCATCCTCACATTTTCTCTCAACTGACGAAGACATGGGGAAGACCGGATGTAGATCTTTTTGCATCCCACTTAAATCATCACCTGAAAAAGTTCTGCACAAGGACTCACCATCCTCTAGCCTGGAAGACGGATGCTCTCTCCTTCAGCTGGAATTCTCTAAAAATTTATGCATTCCCTCCTCTGCCTCTGCTGACCAAGGTGATACTGAAGATCAAAGCAGAACAACCGACAGGTATTTTGATAGCTCCAGACTGGCCAAGGCAACACTGGTACCCATTGCTATTGACCATAACTCGGACCAAACCATGGCCTCTGACCCTATGGCCCCTGCTCCTAACACAACACAATTACAGGACTGTACATCAAGACCTGAAATCATTACACCTGACAGCCTGGAGGCTAGCATGACTTCTCCACCTACCTATCTATCAAAATCGGTTCAAGAGATCTTGCTGGAAGCACGCAGACCTTCCACAAGAAAAGCATATTCAGCCAAATGGAAGAGATTCAGCATCTGGAATGCCAACAGGGGTCAGGACACAGCATTACCGAGTATACCTCAGATTTTAGAATACTTGGCAGAACTACTTCATACTGGACTTTCATACTCTTCAATAAAGATTCATGCCTCAGCAATCTCAGAAAAATACAACTGTGACCCTCCAGTGTTTTCTCATCCCTTGCTAAGACAGTTTCTAAGGGGAATAAAGAATATCAAACCTCCCAGAAAACAGCCAGTACCTGCATGGGACCTCAATTATGTGTTGGAAAAATTAACTCTTCCTCCATTTGAGCCAGCAGCAAGTTCAGAAATGCAATTTCTTTCATGGAAGACGGCCTTCTTATTGGCAGTCACATCTGCAAGAAGAGTTTCGGAGATACAGGCACTCATGGCAGTGCCTCCTTCCTCATTTTTCATCAAGACAGAGTTTCTCTAAGAACCAATCCTACATTCATGCCCAAAGTTATTTCCAGGGTGTCTCTAAATCAAGCTATTCAACTGCCTGCATTCTTCCCAATCCTCAACATAAGCGGGAAAAGCTACTGCATACTTTGGACATACACAGACAACTACGTTACTACTTGGACAGAACTAAGGCCACCAGAAAGTCTGACCAACTGTTTGTAGCCTATGCTGCTGGAATGCAAGGAAAAGCCATCTCCAAACAAACAATTTCAAAATGGATTGGACATTGCATCAGATTCTGCTATTCTTTCCATGGAAAAGGTGTGCCAGCCAATATTAGGCCACATTCCACCAGAGCTATGGCCACTTCCACTGCTTTCCTAAGAAGAGTGGCAACAAAGGACATTTTAGAGGCTGCTACATGGAGCTCCGTGCATACATTTACCAAGCACTACAACCTGCCCTTATATTCCAGATCCCGAGCAGGCTTTGCTTCGGCAGTCCTGCAGGGGATTTTAGCTACACCATCCTTATCTTAGTTCCATCCACCCCCAGCTTGGCTATGGTATTCAACCCATATGTTATGACTGCAGTTGCATTCTTGAAGGACATAGTACAGTTTTGTACCTACCATAAATGTAGATGTCCGATAGATATGCAACTGCAGTCAGATTTTCCCTCCCACCTACCCCTCTGTATCCTTCTTTTTGGATCCCTACCCCTTTTCCTATTAGCTGGGAGTATTCCTATGGTGTATCTGTTTATTACTGTTGTGCATGTTTGGGATTATTTTATCCATTTACCAAATTTAGCCTTCCTAGGAGGGCACCTGGCATCTGGGGCAAGAAACACTGAAGAAGATGGCGTCGGCCGATGCCTTTATACTCCAGCCGTGGTGACGTCGGAGAGGAGGCGACACCAGCCGACGCCGAACCCAGACTTTGGAATTTGGCCGACCGAGGGCTGCCTGAGGCAGGACAACCCATATGTTATGACTGCAGTTGCATATCTGTCGGACATCTACATTTATGGTAGGTACAAAACTGTACTTTTCCTCTGATGACCAGGATTTACCCTTATCTACTTATGAGGATTCTGATGCAGAGGACTCCATTCCCTCTGCTTCCCCCCAGAGGATTTCTCTTTTGGTGAAACTTTACCTACTCGTTGGAAGCATTTTCACTGGGAAAGCCAGGATTACTCTGACTCTAAAAAGAGGCTTAGGGATTTCTTATTCCTGCCCCAACACAGGCCTTTATCTATCCCTCCTTTACTGGACATTGTTGATGATGCTTTCTCGGAATCTAGCCTGGCCCCTGACTCTTTACCTCCTGCTCCCAGAAAACCTGATGGGTATTACAGGGTTCCTGACTCTCACAAGTTCCTCTTTAAAATTCCTACTGCGGATCCTGAGACCATTTCACAGGGACCCAAGGGCATTAAGGCTACTACTGCTAAAAATCCTACACCCCCCCCCCTCTGATAGAGACTCCAGGGTGCTGGATAGATGGGGTAAGAAGGTATACACTTCTGCAGACTTGGCCATTAGGGCCTTAAACTGCTAGTTTTATATGTTAAAGTATCAGCAGCATATTATTGGATTGCTTAAACTGAAAATGATGATGATTCCTGACTGTGCTGAAAATAAAGATTTACAGGATTTAATGCATTCTGCTGAACAAGTTAGAAGACATACTTTGCAATGTGGTTTTGATTCAGTAGAGGCATCTTGCAGGTCTGCTGTCACTTGGTCTGCATTTAGAAGGCATGCTTGGCTTAAGGAACAATCTTTGCCAGATCATGTGAAAGCTAAATTGATGGATGCTCCCTTAAACCAAGACCGCCTGTTTGGCAACAAAGCAGAAGTAGTACTTAAAAAGATAAATCTATGCAAGCTGTTAAATGTTTCCTGCAAGTACAGCTTCCCAGAATTAGTAGGCATTGGCCCTCTAAGAATTGGTCCTTTCCTGCATCTTCCAGGCCTTCAGTCCAAACCCAGAGCCAGCAGAACACCCAGGCTTCAGTCCCCATGGTGCTCACAGGACCAAGCAGTGGGGGACTCCCACTTCCAAAGCAGGGAGTAGTAAGATTTCCCCCTATGGTAAACTGTCTCAATGACTTAACTTTAAAACTTCCAAGCCCTGCACAACTGACTTTTTCTTTGGGGGGGGGGGATTGTCCT
Organism: Protopterus annectens; assembly: GCF_019279795.1. NCBI lineage: Eukaryota > Metazoa > Chordata > Ceratodontiformes > Protopteridae > Protopterus > Protopterus annectens. The sequence continues at coordinate 271,645,673 of NC_056737.1, forward strand.
GCAGGCAAAAAATTGGGAACTCATTGCCCAGAACAAATGGGTTTTGAATATGGTTTCCCAATGATACAGATTCCACTTCCACTCCTTACCAACTCCAAACGGTTGTCCAGATCTACTCCCAAATCAGTGGGCAGTGGCTCAAAAGCAAGTTCTCTCTCTCTTAAGCATCAGGGCTATTCAACCTGTCCCAGAAGAAGAAAGGGGACAACCACAACCACAACAAGGGACTACCCATGGTGCCCAGGAAAGACCACTCATGGCGTCCTATCCTGGACCTGTCTATCCTAAACACATTTTTGGTGATCCCAAAATTCAAGATGCTAACTCTTCACCAGCTGCTTTCTATGCTAGGCAAAGATGCCTGGTTGGCAGCACTGGATTTAAAGGAAGCCTACCTGCACATCCCAATAAGGGAATCTTGCAGAAGATACCGACGCTTCAAAGCAAGCTACATGCACCATCAGTTCTCTGCACTGCCCTTTGGCTTATCTACTGCACCCAGGGTATTCACAAAGTGCCTAGCTCCAGGCATTGCATTTTGCAGGCAAAGAAATATTCAGATATACCCATACCTGGACGATTGTCTAATTCAGGCAGAAAGCCAGGTTATACTATTGAATCATCTGGCCTTTGTACAGAAATTGCTAACTTCTCTGGGGTACACCATAAACGAAAAGAAATCACATCTTGTACCCTGCCAACAAATTGTATTCCTGGGAGCAAGCTTGAACACAACTTCAGATGGCTTACCTCACGTCAGAGAAACAAGTTCATTTGACAGCCTACTTCAAACTACTGGCCACAAAGACCCAGCTATCTGCAAGGAAAATATTGCAAACCGTGGGGTTCATGGCCTCCTGCATTCTCCTAATTCCATATGCAAGACTGCATATGAGGAAAGTACAATGGTATCTAAAAAGCCTATGGTGTCAACATTCTCAGGATCTAGAAGCAATGATTCCTAGCATACCTTGTCTACAGATAGTTCCTTTGGTGGGCAGAGACCTGCCACCAAAATAAGGGACTGCCATTCACTCTACCCCCTGCCGCCCAAACCCTAACAGATGCCTCAGACTATGCATGGGGGGCTCACTTGGCAGGGAAGTGCATTCAGGGCAAATGGAACCCAAGTCAAATGCACCTGCATATCAATCAACAAGAAATGTTAGCTGTACAGAATTCTCTGACAGCCTTCAAGGACCACATTCTTCCAGGACAATTAATGGTAAAGACTGACAACACCACTGTTATGTGGTATATAAACAAGCATGGGGGAACCCACTCATACCCTCTCTGCAGACTAGCCATGGCTCTGTGGACCACAGCCTTTAGCTACCAAGTGCACCTACAGGGTCTGTTCCTGCCAGGAAAGCTAAATACACTGTCAGTCTAAGTAGAAATCTCATGGACCTACACGAGTGGAGACTGGAACCAAAGGTATTCAACATGTTGTGAAACAAATGGAGGAGCCCAGAGATAGACCTGTTTGCCTCCTTTCAGAACTACCAATTGGACAAATTCTGCACAAGGACTCCCCACAGACAAGTTTGGAAAGTGGATGCCCTGTCTTTCACCTGGAACAACCCATCAGTTTATGCCTTTCCCTCTCTGCCTCTCCTCTCCAAGGTGCTACTAAAGATCAAACAGGACAAACCAAGGACAATACTGATTGCCCCAGACTGGCACCCCCTTTTGCACAGTGTCACTGCTGGCACCATGGCACCTGCCTCAAACCCCTGCCCTGCTGTCCCAGCAGGAGGGCCAGATTCTGCACCCACACCTTCAAACCCTGAACCTGGCAGCCTGGCTAATTACCTGATCTCTCTGTTACCATCCCTCAATAAGTAAGTGATGGATGTCTTTCTTGAGGCAAGGAGGCCTAGTACTAGAAAATCCCGTGCTGAAAAATGGAAAGGATTTTGTTCCTGGACCCAAATTCAGGGGATGGGCACAGCAGCGCCCAATTTACCTCAGATTCTTCAATACTTAACGAGATGCTTCACAAGGGCCTTTCCTTTTCCTCCATCAAAATTCATGCCTCAGCCATTTCAGCTCATTACAATACAGAACCACCCCTCTTCTCTCATCCACTGTTGAAGCAGTTCCTCAGAGGGGCCAAAAACTTAAGACCACCCAGGAGAGCTCCTACTCCAGCCTGGGACCTTAACTTTGTATTGGAAAAACTCACTCTACCTCCTTTTGAGCCAGCTGCAAATGCAGACTTGAAATTCCTTTCTTGGAAAACAACCTTCCTTTTAGCCATCACTTCAGCAAGAAGGTTGTCTGAATTACAGGCCCTCATGGCAGTGTAGCCTTTCATCATCTTTTATGCGGTCAGGGTGTCCCTCAGGACCAATCCTTCCTTTATGCCCAAGGTGGTGTCCAGTGTGGCCCTTAATCAGTGGACAGGACTAAACCTCTCCGGAAATCTGAACAGCTGCTGGTTGCATTTGCTGCAGGGGCAGAGGGGAGTGCCATTTCAAAGCAAACCATTTCTAAATGGATAAGCCATTGCAGTCATTTCTGCTATAAGTAGCACGGAAAACCTACCCCACAGGGGATAAGACCACATTCAACCAGGGCTGCATCTACCTCTACAGCCTTTCTCAGAGGTGTCTCTACAAGGGACATCCTGGAAGCTGCTATCGAGTTCTGTACATAACTTCACCAAACATTACCATTTGCCAATTTTTTTCTAAATCCAGTGCTGGCTTTGCCACTGCAGTCTTTGCAGGGCCTTATAGCTGGTCCTAATGCTGATTTCCTCCTCCCATCCTTAACTTTGGGAATCTACCCAAATGTGATGACTGCAACAGTGAAACATAAAGAACATAGTACAGTTTTATACACTTAACATAAATGTAGAGGTTCAAGTGTATTCACTGTTGCAGTCCTAGTAACCCCCCCCCCCCCGACTTCTGTTGACTATACCTGTATTCTTGTTTACTAAGCTTAAAGCTTTTTGGTGTATTTGCTTTTTTTGTTGGAGGTGTAACCTTGTATATATAATTGCTTCCCATTATGGTGGCACCTGACATATGGGGCAAGAAAAACTGATTTAATGACGTCTGCTGCATGCTTTATACCCCTGACTACCTGACGTCATGGAAGATGAGACAGCAACCGACGCAGGACCCAAGACTTTGATAATCAGGCCAACTGAGGGCTACTGCAAGCAGATAACCCAAATGTGATGACTGTAACAGTGAATACACTTGAACATCTACTTTTATGGTAAGTGTACACAACTATACTTTCTCTGCACTTCCCTTTGGCTTATCTACTGTGCCCAGGGTATTCACAAAGTGTATAGCTCCAGCCATTGCATTTTGCAGGCAGAAAAATATTCAAATTTACCCATACTTGGACGATTGTCTGATTCAGGCAGAAAGCCAGATCTTGCTATTATATCATCTGGCATTCGTAAAGAAAACTCTAACCTCACTGGGGTTTACCATAAACGAAAATAAATCTTACCTACTACCCTGCCAACAGAGTGTATTCTTGGGAACAAGCTTGAACACAACTTCACAGATGGCATTCCTCACTCCAGAGAAACAAGTTTATTTGACAACCTACTTCAAGCTACTGGCCACAAAACCCCAGCTATCTGCAAGGAAAATACTGCAAGCCCTGGGGTTCATGGTCTCTTGCATTCTACTAATTCTATATGCAAGACTGCAAATGGGGGAACTCCAATGGTACCAACATTCTCAGGACCTGGAATCAATGATTTCTGTCATTCCTTGTATGAAGACAGAGTTTCTTTGGTGGGCAGAGGCCTGCTACCACAACAAGGGGCTCCCTTTCACTCTACCCCCTGCCGCCCAAACCCTAACAACAGACGCATCAGACTATGCATGGGGGTCTCACATGGCAAAGCAGTGCATTTAGGGCAAATGGAACCTGAGACAGATACACCTGCATATCAATCAAAAAGAAATGTTAGCTGTACAGAATGCTCTGACAGCCTTCAAAGACCGTATTCTTCCAAGACAACTATTGGTAAAGACATATAATACCACAGCTATGTGGTACATAAGCAAGGGGGTACCCACTCGTACCCTCTCTGCAGTCTAGGCATGGCCCTGTGGAACACAGCCTTGAGCCATCACCTACAAGCTCAATTCCTGCCAGGCAAACTAAATTCACTGGCAGATGACTTGAGCAGAAATCTCATGGACCCACACGAATGGAAACTAGAACCCAAAAGATTCAACCTCTTGAGGAACATATGGGGGACTCCGGAGGTAGACCTGTTTGCCTCCCCTTAGAACTACCAATTGGACAAATTCTGCAGAAGAACTCCCCACAGTCAAGCTTGGAAAGTGGATGCCCTGTCCTTTACCTTGGATAGCCTCTCTGTTTATGCCTTTCCTCCTTTGCCTCTCCTCTCGAAGGTTCTACTAAAGATCAAACAGGACAAGACAAGGATAATACTGATTGCACCAGACTGGCCACACCAGCACTGGTACCCCCTCTTGCGCAGTATGACACTGCTGCAACAATAGCACCTGCCTCAGACCCCTTCCCTGCTGTCCCAGCAGGTGGGCCAGATTCCGCACCCTTCGCTTCAAACCCTGAACCTTGCAGCCTGGTTAATTCCTTGAGCTCTCCTCTAGCATCCCTCAGTAAGCAGGTGCTGGATGTCATTCTGGAGGCAAGGAGGCCTAGTACTAGAAAATCCTATGCTGATATGCATATTCTTCAGTACTTAACAGAAATGCTCCACAAGGGCCTATCCTTCACGTCAATTAAAATTCATGCATCTGCCATTTCAGCACATTATAATACTGAGCCACCCCTCTTCTCTCACCCCCCTGCTAAACCAATTCTTTAGAGGGTCAAAAAATGTAAGACCCCCCCCCCCCAGGAGAGCTCCCACTCCAGCCTGGGACCTTAACTTTGTATTGGAAAAGCTCACCCCCCCCCCCTCCCCTTTGAGCCAGCTGCAACAGCAGAGTTGAAATTCCTTTCTTGGAAAACATCCTTCCTTCTAGCCATCACTTCAGCAAGAAGAGTGTCTGAATTACAGGCCCTCATGGCAGTGGAGCCCTTCATCATCTTCCATGCGGACAGGGTTTCCCTCAGGACCAATCCTTCCTTTATGCCCAAGGTGGTGTCTAGTGTGGCCCTAAATCAGTCCATTCATTTGTCTACTCCATTCCCCTTATTTTGTGGATTAGGGAAAAAATACTGCAGTCTCTGGACGTGCACAGACAACTTAATTATTTGGACAGGACTAAGCCTCTCAGAAAATCTGAACAGCTGCTAGTTGGCTTTGCTGCAGGGGCAGAGTGGGAAGGCCATTTCCAAATGGCTAGCCCATTGCATTAATTTCTGCTACAAGCACCATGGAAAACCTACCCCACCGGGGACAAGATCACATTCCACTAGGGCTGCATCTACCTCTGCGGCCTTTCTCAGAGGAGACCCTACCTGGGACATCCTAGAAGCTGCTAACTGGAGCTCCTTACATAACCTTCACCAAGCATTACCACATGCCTATTTTTTTCTATTTCCAGAGCTGTTTCTTTTTCCACTGCAGTCTTGCAGGGCTTAATAGCTGGCCCTATTGCTGTTTAACTTCCTCCTCCCTTCCTTAGCTTTGGGAATCTACCCAAATGTGATGACTGCAACAGTGAAACGCAAAGAAACATAGTACAGTTGTGTACACTTACCATAAATATAGATGTTTGAGTGTATTCACTGTTGCAGTCCTGGTTACCCTCCCTCCAGCCCCTTGACTTCTCTTGGCTCTACCTTTCTTTCATGTTTGGTATATTTATTTTTTCTGGTGTATTTGCTTTTTGATGGGGATGTACCATAACATATAATTGCTTCCCATTGTGGGGGCACCTGACATCTGGGGCAAGAAAAACTAATGTAATGGCATCTGCTGCATTGTTTGTACCCCTGATGACTTGACGTCATGGAAGAAGCGACAGTATCCAATGTAGAAATCCAAAGACTCTGGTATTCAGGTAGGCTGAGGGCTATCTGCAGGTAGGTAACCCAAATGTGATGACTGCAACAGTGAATACACTCGGAACATCTATATTTCTGGTAAGTGTACACAACTGTACTTTCTTTGTTACATGTAACTGTAAACATGATGTTCATCGTGCATACAGCTGCAGTCATAACAGATGGGTTCTCCTGCCATCAGGCGGGTCCTCGGTCGGTCGAATTCCAAAGTCTAGGTCCGGCATCGGTTGTCGTCGCTTCTTCCCTGACGTCAGTGCGACAGGGGTATAAAAGAACCAGCTGACACCATCTTCTTCAGTCTTTCTTGCCGCGTGGTGCCCGAAGCAGAAGCAGTTCGCAAGTGCCGGTCGGCCAGCTCCTGAAATTACGAAAATTTTGCAACCGAAGTCTTCTTGAAAGCTAAGTACCCCGTTGGGGAAACTTTTCTTGCCTCAGATCGATGTCAGACAAAGTTAATAATTGTATTTCATGTGGGAAGCAAATACCGCATAAGGATTTTCATTCCCTCTGCATTCCTTGCTTAGGCCCAGACCATGAAGTCTCTGTCTGTCGTTTTTGTGCTACATTCAACAAACGCACCATTAAGCGTCGGGCGGAGTTCACCCAGCACTATTTTGGCAAAAAATGTAACTATATTATGTCGTCGGATACTCCGACTCCAGTTTTGTCTAAAAACCGCAAAGATAAGGAACGACACACGAGGTCCGTGGCCTCTACCGACACCACGCCAAAGCCGACTACAGGTGGTCCAGTTCTCAGCGAGGCACCTACGCAGCCCCTGCCTACCGATGACACTTCATTGGCGGTGTCTAATGTGCCCAAGGTCGCAGGCTCCTTGGCCCACACCCCGACTACAGATACCGAAGCCACTTTTAGTGATGAAACTCAAAATGTATACAGGTCTACCTCCTCTCAGGGTGTCTTCAGACCTTCCTCCTCTTTTTCCATCAAGGTTTTCAGTAAGTCTAAAGCAGCCATACATTCTAAGAGACCAGCTGCACAGGGCCCTTCTCCAGGCCCCATGCCTAAAAAACAGATGCTTAAAATGGCTGAGGATTTAATTACTCTTATCAGGTGTTCTCACCCCCCCCCCCCGGACAAAAGGCCCAGAGTGGAGGAAGGAATCCCCCTCCTCTGACCAGGCCTCCATTATTTCAGAGCATTCGGATGAACAGGAACATTCTTACTCCCCTTTTGAAGATTCTGATGCAGAGGAGTCCATTCCCTCAGTCTCCCCTCCAGAGGATTACTCATTTGGGGAAACCTTGCATACCCTAAGGGAACACTTCCACTGGGAAGGCCAAGAGTATTCAGATTCCAAGAAAAGGCTTAGGGATTTTCTCTTGCTACCTCAGCACAGGCCTCTGGCTATACCTCCTATCTTAGACATACTAGATGATGTGTATTCGGAGGCCTGCCTTAACCCGGATTCTTTACCTCCAGCACCAGTCTTACCTGACAGGTACTACCGGGTTCCTGACTCACACCAATTTCTATACAAAAGCCATGCGGCTGACCCCGAAACTATCTCACAGGGCCCCAAGGGAATTAAGGCCTCCACTGCTAAAAATCCATTACCTTCCGAGAGAGATTCCAGATCTTTAGAAATGTGGGGAAAAAAGGTATACACCTCTGCCACCTTAACCATGAGGGCATTAAACTGCCAGTTCCATATGTTAAAGTACCATCAGTTTCTGTTATCACAGTTGAGAAGCAAAATGTCACAACCTGAACAACCACACTTGAAGGAGTTGCAGGATTTGATGCATAGTGCAGAAAAGTGGGTAAACATACCTTGCAATGTGGTTTTGATGCTCTAGAGGCCTCATGTAGAGCTGCTGTTACAGGATCAGATCAGTCATACGTAGACACGCCTGGCTCAAGGAGCAAACCTTACCAGATCATGTCAAAGCTAAATTACTAGATGCCCCTCTACAAAAGGATGTATTATTTGGTGTTAAAGCTGAGAAGGTATTAAAGAAAATGGAGGAAAAGGCTAAATCAATGCAAACAGTGAAAGATTTTCTACATGTACAACCTCCACGTTTCAGTAGAAATTGGCCTCCTTTCCAGCCACGGACAGACTCCAAAGAGGTAGATACAGGTGCCCGAGGGGCAGAGGACAATCTCAAGGATCGTTTAGAGGCAGACAATGGCAAGCTCCTACACAAAGAGGTGGTGAGGATAGTTCGCAGCCATTCAGAAAGCAAGCCCAATGACTTTCCCCTTTGCATGCCAAGCAAGGCTCAAATGGCAGCACCCTTAGGCGGAAAACTGGCATTATTTTCAAAAAATTGGCATATTGTCACAAAAGACAAATGGATCCTGGACATTATAAACAGAGGATACAGATTCCATTTTCACACCCTTCCAAAAATGAGAGGCATGCCAAACCTGCCACACAATCAAAGGGCAGAGGCACAAAGACAAATCTCAGATCTCATGGACATGAAAGCTATTCAAGAGGTACCTACTCAAGAACAAGGTCAAGGTTTTTATTCCAGACTATTCCTGGTACCAAGGAAGGGAAAAGATTGGAGACCTATTTTGGACCTATCCGTCCTAAACACATTTTTACTCGTACCAAAATTCAAGATGCTCACATTACAGCAGCTTCTTCCCATGCTGGGCAAGGAGTCTTGGCTGGTAACATTGTACCTCAAGGAGGCATACCTGCATGTCCCAGTCAGACAAAATTGCAGAAGATACCTCAGATTTCTTGCAGGTTCAACCCATTATCAATTCTCTGCATTGCCCTTCGGCTTATCTACTGTGCCCAGAGTATTCACGAAATGCCTGGCATCAGTAATTGCCTACTGCAGACTTCAAGGGATACAAATATACCCATATTTGGACGACAGCCTGATGCAAGCGGACAGCAAGCACATACTTTTGAAACATCTGGCTTTTGTAATAATGTTGTTGAATTCTCTGGGATACACAGTCAACAAAAAGAAATCAAGGCTAATACCCTCTCAGAAAATAATTTTCCTGGTTGCCAACTTGGACACAAACACCCAGATGGGCCTACCTCACGCCAGAAAAACAGGGGCAACTAACTCAATACTTCAGAAAACTAGCAAATTTCACCAGGTTGACTGCAAGGAAAATCCTGCAGGCTCTGGGGTTCATGGCATCTTGCATCCTACTAATCACATGTGCAAAGCTGCATATGAGGAAACTTCAATGGTACCTGAAAAACCTATGGTTTCAACACAGCCACAGTTTGGAAACAATAATACCACTAATTCCATGTCTTCAAAAGGAATTTCTGTGGTGGGCTCAAGCATGCCAAGCAAACACAGGTCTCCCATTCTGCAAGCCTCAAGCAAATCAAGACATCACTACAGACGCCTCGGACTACGCCTGGGGGGCGCACATGACAGATCGGTGCATTCAGGACAAATGATCCCAAAAAGAAAAGCACCTTCACATCAATCAAAAGGAAATGCTAGCAGTAATAAATGCTATTATAGCTTTCAAAGACCTTCTGCATCCAGGTCAACTATTGATAAGGACAGACAACACCACAGTAATGTGGTACATAAACAAACAGGGAGGAACCCATTCATACCCCCTATGCAGGCAGGCCATGTCACTTTGGAACATGGCTCTGGAATTACAAATCGAACTTCAAGCGCAGTACTTGCCAGGCAAGGAGAACACGCTGGCAGACAACCTAAGCAGAAATATGACAGATCCACATGAATGGAAGTTGCATCCTCAAGTTTTTACAGAGATAATACAAGCATGGGGAAGGCCAGACATAGATCTCTTTGCCTTCCACAAAAATCACCAATTGACAAGATTCTGCTCAAGGACTTTTCATCCACAGGCCTGGAGAGTGGACGCTCTCTCTTTCAGTTGGACAACAATGACAGTTTATGCCTTTCCGCCTCTTCCTCTGCTGCCCAAAGTTCTATTAAAAACCAGAGCAGACAGACCAAAGATGATTCTCATTGCTCCAGACTGGCCAAGACAGCACTGGTACCCACTTCTGAGGAGCCTGACACATTCCCCGCCATGGACCCTACCTCTGATGCCTCTTCTTCTGACTCAGCACAGCTTCAAAACTCTTCACAGTCAGCTGAAAACACTCAATCTGGCTGCATGGAAGATTCCTTAACATCACAGCAGACCCTACTCTCCAAGGAGGTGCAGGATGTCATTTTGGAGGCCAGAAGGCCGTCTACTAGAAAAGCTTACTCCGCAAAATGGAAACGGTTTTGTGCCTGGAATGAGAATAAGGGCCAGAATCCTGGAAAACTGAATTTACCTCAAATATTACAGCATCTAGCTGAGCTGCTAAGCAGTGGACTTTCATTTTCCTCCATCAAAATCCATGCCTCAGCCTTTTCTGCAGAATACAACACTGATCCACCTTTATTCTCTCACCCCCTCTTAAGACAGTTCCTCAGAGGGGCTAAGAATATAAAGCCCCCAAGGAAACAACCAATACCTGCTTGGGACCTCAATTTCTTTGTAAAAAAGCTGACCTTGCCTCCCTTTGAGCCAGCTGCCTCAACAGATTTGCACTATTTTTCCTGGAAAACAGCTTTCCTTCTGGCTATCACCTCAGCTCGCAGGGTATCGGAACTACAAGCCCTCATGGCTGTGCAGCCTTTTATCATCTTCCATCAGGACAGAGCTTCCTTACGAACCAACCCGTCCTTTATGCCAAAGGTGGTATCCAGGGTAGCTTTGAATCAGGCTATCCACTTACCTACCTTTTACCCTAATCCTCAAAACAAAGGGGAGAGACTACTACATTCCTTGGACATCCACAGACAGTTGTGTTATTATTTGGACAGAACAAAGCCTTTCAGAAAAACAGAACAGCTCTTTGTGTCCTATGCTATAGGAGCTCAAGGGAAGCCAATTTCCAAACAGACAATCTCAAAATGGATAGCCCACTGCATACGCTTTTGTTACTCTTTTCATGGTAAAACTGTACCTGCAGGCATCAGATCTCACTCCACAAGGGCCACAGCTACCTCTGCAGCTTTCCTCAGAGGAGTTCCTACCAAAGATATTTTGGAAGCAGCCACTTGGAGTTCTGTGCATACCTTCTCCAAGCACTACCACCTACCATTATACTCCAAAACTAGAGCAGGCTTTGCCACTGCAGTCTTGCAGGGCATCCTGGCTCCTCCTAGTGCCTATCACCCCTTTCTTAGCTTTGGGATTCTACCCATCTGTTATGACTGCAGCTGTATGCACGATGAACATAGTACAGTTTTGTACCTACCATAAATGTAGATGTTCGAGTGCTAATACAGCTGCAGTCCAGGTTTCCCTCCCTCCTTCCCCTCTTGGGACAGGCCTGTTGGCCAACACTTCCTCATACAACCTGATTTGGGGTATTCATTGATGGTGTATTTGCGTGCAACTACTGTATTTTGATTATATTGCATTGCCTTATTACATAAATTTATGTATTGCCTTCCTTCTGGGGGCACCTGACATCTGGGGCAAGAAAAACTGAAGAAGATGGCGTCTGCTGGTTCTTTTATACCCCTGTCGCACTGACGTCAGGGAAGAAGCGACGACAACCGACGCCAGACCTAGACTTTGGAATTCGGCCGACCGAGGACCCACCTGACGGCAGGAGAACCCATCTGTTATAACTGCAGCTGTATTAGCACTCGAACATCTACATTTATGGTAGATACAAAACTGTACTTTAATGTAGCTTGTTTTCTCTCATATTAATGTATATTTGCCTGTGTCTTAAGTAATGATTTAATAAAGGTGTTCAAATAAAAAAAAAAAAAAGCACTACTGTAGAGAGCACAGCTGCCTACAGTCTATATCTAATGTGTTCGTGTGCGTTCTGTTGAATGCAACTGATGGCACTTCCAGAGCAACAAGCACTGGCATTGCTCTATGTTGACACTACTGATGGCTTCAGGCCATTGCCCTTCGGTCTTACCACAACCCCCCCCCCCCACTCCTGTGAGTGTTCACCAAATACATGTCAATGGTTGCAGCACATCTCAGACTGCAGGGGGGCAGGGGGTCCAATAATTGGGCGACTGACTCATAACTGCTTCCACGAGGGATCCGTTTATTCATACCAGGGACTTCTTGCTCAAGTTATACCCACTGTTAAGAATCACAGTTCACATGGAGAAGTTACAACTGACCCTTTTCCAGAAGACAGAGTTCATAGGATGCCACCTGGATACTACTACTGCTGGATTCCATAATCTTTACCCTGCTTCAACAGGGGCATGCAAAGATGTCCTTCAAGGATGCATCTGCAGTCCTTACATATGGGTTGTCCTGCCTCGGGCAGCCCTTCGGTCGGCCGGATTCCAAAGTCTGGGTACGGCGTCTGCTGATGTGTCGCCCCTTTCCCGACGTCAGATCGGCTGGGATATAAAAGCGTCAGCCGACGCCATCTTCCTCAGTCTTTCTTGCCGCGCGGTGCCTGAAGAAGAAGCAGTTCGCAAGTGCCGGTCGGCCAGCTCCTGTAAATTCAGCTACTGAAGACTTCAAAAAGCTAAGTACCCCGTTGGGGACTCTTTCTTGCCTCAGCCGATGTCAGATAAAGTGAATAATTGTTTAACTTGTGGGAAACAAATACCTTATAAGGATTTCCACTCTTACTTGCCTCCCCTGTCTAGGCCCAGACCACGACGTCTCGGCCTTTGCCGCCTGTGCCTCCTTCAACAGACGCACTTTTAGGCGTCGGTCGGAATTTGCAGAGGAATTTTTGGGGGATAGTTTTTGTTATAAGATGCCGTTGGAGCTTCCGACTACTCAATTAACCAAAAAACAGAAGGACAAGGACCGACACACGCGGTCTGTGGTTTCGGCTGAAACCACGCCTAGGCCTACCGCGAGTGTCTCGGTACCTGCTGATACCGAATCCTCGGTGCTTCCGACCGACACAACCGACTACCTCAGCCCCGGAGGCCTCCTCTGAGTTGGTCATAGAATTTCCCTCGGAAACCGGTGCTCTGGAAACTACCGACACCATTTCTTTAGATAAAACTACCCCAGCATGTGGGGCAGCCAGGCCTCCTGCATCCATGTCCATTAAGGCATTTTCACGTGCTAAGGCTGCTAAACAGACAAAAACCTCTCCCTCCCAAGGCTATTCCTCAGGGGTCCCACTACAGGTTCACAGATTTTAACTTTAGCTGTGGACCTTATTTCCTTAATTAGGGGCTCTCAGCCGCATCTGGACAGGGGCTCTCACCCTCCTCTAGATAAAAGGCCCAGGGTTGAGCACACAGACCCCCAGTCTTCTGATGAGGCCTCAGAAGACTCTGCTCTATCAGACTACCAGGAGGAGGCCTTCACAGCCTACGAGGATTCTGATGCAGAGGAATCTATTCCCTCGGCCTCCCCTCCTGAAGAGTTGTACTTTGGGGAGACTCTTCACTCCATGAGAGAGCATTTCAAATGGCAGGGCCAGGAATTTTCTGATTCCAGGAAAAGGTTAAGGACTTTCCTGCATTTGCCTCAGCATAGACCTTTGGCTATTCCTCCTGTGTTAAATGTCATTGATGATGTGTACTCTGAGTCCAGTATTTCACCAGACTCCCTTCCTCCGGCTCCTATCAACCCCAACAGGTACTACAGGGTTCTGGACTCGCATCACTTCCTTTACAAGGGCCACTCTGCTGACCCAGAAACTATTTCCCAGGGCCCTAAAGGGGTTGCTATCTCCACCACCAAAAATCCACTTCCATCTGAAAGGGAATCCAGGGTTTAGGGAGATCGGGTAAAAAAGTGTATACTTCTGCCACTCTTTCTATGAGGGCATTAAATTGTAAATTCCATATGATACAGTACCAAGAGTATTTGTTAGATGAATTGCATAAAAAGCTATCTTCGCCTGAACCCCTAGATCGCAAGGCACTTCAGGATCTGGTACATAACTCCCAGCAGGTTAGCAACCATTTCTTGCAGTGTGGTTATGATGCACTGGAAGCTTCATGTAGGTCAGCAATGACAGGGGCAGTCATACGTAGACATGCTTGGCTGAAGGAACAATCTCTGCCAGATCATGTTAAAGCAAAGCTTCTAGATGCATCGTTGGAAAAACAAAAGTTATTTGGCTCCACGGCTCAGGAGGTCTTAAAAAAATTTGAGGAAAAGGCTAAATCTGTACAAACAGTCAAAGATTTTTTCCAGGTCCAACCACCAAGATTCAGTAGAAAGTGGCCTTCCAAGAATTGGTCCTTTCCGGACACAGACAGATCACAAACAGGCAGGAACAGGTGTGCCAGAGGTAGAGGGCAAGCTCGAGGCTCCTACAGAGGGCGTCAATGGCAGCCTCCTAACCAGAGAGGTGCTGCTGGACCTGCAACTACTACACAAGGACCATCTCAATGACTTGACCTTGACCCCGCCAACCAGGGCTCAATTGGAAGTACCTTTGGGCGGAAAGCTATCTTTATTCTCAAAAAATTGGCACAGTATTACAAAAGACAAATGGACACTGCAAATAATAGACGAAGGATACAGGTTCCATTTTCATACATTACCAAAAAGACAAGGCATGCCAAACCTGCCACCAAACCAAAGGGCAGAGGCTTTAAAACAAATCTCCAAACTACTACAAATGAAGGCTATAGAAAAGGTTCCTCTCACAGAATAAGGCCAAGGATTTTATTCCAGACTATTCCTTGTTCCAAGATAAGAAAAGCAATGGAGGCCTATTCTGGACTTGTCCGCACTGAATACTTACCTCATTGTGCCAAAATTCAAAATGCTGACCTTACAGCAACTCCTTCCCATGCTGGGCAAGGGGTCATGGCTGGTAACTCTGGACCTCAAGGAGGCATACCTGCATGTCCCTATCAGACAAAGTTGCAGAAGACACCTCAGATTTCTTGCAGGTTCGGAGCATTATCAATTCTCAGCATTGCCCTTTGGCTTATCTACTGCGCCCAGAGTATTCACGAAATGCCTGGCATCAGTAATTGCACATTGCAGACTTCAGGGGATGCAAATATACCCATATCTGGACGACTGCCTCATACAAGCGGACAGCCAGCAAACACTGGTAAAACACTTAAACTATGTCATTCGACTACTACAGGCCTTGGGATACACAGTCAGCATTCAGAAATCAAGACTTGTTCCATCCCAAAGAATAACTTTTCTGGTTGTGGAGCTAAATACAACCACCCAAATGGCTTTTCTCACAGAAGAAAAACAAAGACAACTACCGGATTACTTCGAAAATCTGACAAAACAAACTCAGCTGACAGCAAGGAAAATCCTGAGATTAAGGACTTTTTTGCATTTACCTCAGCATAGGCCTTTGGCTATTCCTCCTGTTTTAAATGTTATTGATGATGTGTATTCTGAGTCTAGCATTACCCCTGACTCCCTTCCTCCGGCTCCTGTCAAACCCGATAGGTACTACAGGGTCCCGGACTCTCATCATTTCCTTTACAAGGCCCACGCTGCTGACCCAGAAACTATTTCCCAGGGCCCTAAAGGGGTTGCAACTGCCACCATTATAAATCCACTCCCCTCTGAAAGGGAGTCCAGGGCTTTAGAGAGATGGGGTAAAAAAGTGTATACTTCCACTCTTTCTATGAGGGCATTAAATTGTCAATTCCATATGATACAGTACCAGGAGTATTTGTTAGATGAATTGCATAAAAAACTGTCTTCACCTGAACCCCTAGATCGCAAGTCACTTCAGGATCTGGTACATAACTCACAACAGGTTAGCAACCATTTCTTGCAGTGTGGTTATGATGCATTGGAAGCTTCATGTAGATCAGCAATGACAGGTGCAGTCATACGTAGGCATGCTTGGCTGATGGAACAAACTCTGCCAGATCATGTTAAAGCAAAGCTTCTGGATGCCCCACTGGAAAAGCAAAAGTTATTTGGCTCCACTGCTCAGGAGGTCTTAAAGAAATTTGAGGAAAAGGCTAAATCTGTACAAACAGTCAAAGATTTTCTCCAGGTCCAACCACCAAGATTCAGCAGAAATTGGCCTTCTAAAAATTGGTCCTTTCCGGACACACAGAGATTTCAAAGAGGCAAGAACAGGCGTGCCAGAGGTAGAGGGCAAGCTAGAGGCTCCTACAGAGGACGTCAATGGCAGCCTCCTAACCAGAGAGGTAGTGCAGGACCTACAACGGCTGCACAAGGACAAACTCAATGACTTAACCTTTACCCCGCCGACCAGGGCTCAATTGGAAGCACCTTTGGGCGGAAAGCTATCTTTATTCTCAAGAAATTGGCACAATATTACAAGGGACAAATGGACACTGCAAATAATAGACAAAGGATACAGGTTCCATTTTCATACATTACCAAAAAGAAAGGGCATGCCAAACCTGCCACCAAATCAAAGGGCAGAGGCTTTAAAACAAATTGCCAACCTATTGCAAATGAAAGCTATAGAAAAGGTTCCTCTCACAGAACAAGACCAAGGATTTTATTCCAGACTATTCCTTGTCCCAAGAAAAGAAAAACAATGGAGGCCTATTCTCGACTTGTCCGCACTGAATACTTATCTCATTGTGCCAAAATTCAAAATGCTGACCCTACAGCAACTCCTTCCCATGCTGGGCAAGGGGTCTTGGCTGGTAACTCTAGACCTCAAGGAGGCATACCTGCATGTCCCTATCAGACAAAGCTGCAAAAGACACCTCAGGTTTCTTGCAGGTTCAGAGCATTATCAATTCTCAGCATTGCCCTTTGGCTTATCTACTGCGCCCAGAGTATTCACGAAATGCCTGGCATCAGTAATTGCACACTGCAGACTTCATGGGATTCAAATATACCCATACCTGGACGACTGCCTTATACAAGCGGACAGCCAACAAACTTTGGTAAAACACTTGAACTATGCCATCCGCCTACTTCGGGCCTTGGGATACACAGTCAACATTCACAAATCAAGACTTGTTCCATCCCAAAGAATAACTTTTCTGGGTGCGGAGCTAAATACAACCACCCAAATGGCTTTTCTCACAGAAGAAAAACAAAGACAACTACCGGATTACTTCGAAAATCTGACAAAACAAACTAAGCTGACGGCAAGGAAAATCCTGCAGGCCCTGGGTTTACATGGCATTGTGCATTCTTCTGATTCCACAAGCAAGGCTGCATATGAGGAAACTACAATGGTACCTAAGGAGTTTATGGTCTCAGCACAGACACAGCCTAGAAGCTTTGATACCACTCATTCCATGCCTTCAGAAGGAATTTCTGTGGTGGGCTCAAGCAAGCCGGTCAAACAGGGGTCTGCCCTTCAGCAAACCAATAACCAGCCAGACCATTACATCGGACGCTTCAGACCATGGATGGGGAGCACACATGGAGGGCAGATGCATCCAAGGACTATGGTCACAGAAAGAATTGCGCATGCACATAAACCAAAAGGAAATGCTGGCAGTGATACATGCAATCGAGGCCTTAAAACACTTTCTGCATCAAGGCCACCTGCTAATAAGGACAGACAATACCACAGTCATGTCGTACATAAACAAGCAAGGAGGTACCCATTCCTACCCTCTTTGCAGGCTGGCAATGAATCTTTGGGAACTATCCCTAAAACTCAATATAGAGCTGCAATCCCAGTTTGTGCCAGGAAAAGACAATATACTGGTGGACAGCCTAAGCAGGAATATCATGGATCCACACGAATGGATGTTGCACCCAGACATCTTCCTTCAGATAACACAATCATGGGGCAGGCCCGACATAGATCTTTTTGCCTCCCACCACAACCATCAGCTGAAGAAATTTTGCTCAAGGACATACTACCCACAAGCATGGAAAGTGGACGCTCTCTCTTTCAGCTGGAATACTCTAACAGTGTATGCATTTCCACCTCTTCCGCTAATGACCAAGGTCTTGCTGAAAATCAGGACAGAGCAGCCAAAAGTGATTCTGATAGCTCCGAACTGGCCAAGACAGCACTGGTACCCACTGTTAAGGAGCATGTCACGCACAAAACCGTGGCCTCTACCACAATGGTCACTACTTCTGACACAGCACAATTACAAAACTCTGCACTCCAGCCTGAAAACCCTACAGCTAACAGCCTGGAGAATACCTTGACTCCTCAACAGGAAAAGCTATCCAAGAGAGTGAAGGATATCATCATGGAAGCTCGCAGGCCTTCCACAAGAAAGGCATATTCAGCCAAATGGAAAAGATACCGCACTTGGAGCACCGCAAAGGGCCTAGATGCGACAGTGATGAGCATGACACATATCCTGGAATACTTGGCAGAAATGCTCCACAATGGCCTTTCTTACTCTTCCATAAAAATTCATGCTTCAGTAATTTCAGCGGAATACAATACTGATCCACCTCTCTTCTCTCATCCTCTCCTAAGGCAGTTTCTAAGAGGAATTAAAAACATCAATCCTCCAAGAAAACCACCAGTGCCTACATGGGACCTTAACTTTGTTGGAAAAGTTAACTTAACCTCCCTTTGAACCAGCAGCATCTTCAGAACTACATATTCCTGTCTTGGAAGACTGCTTTCCTTCTGGCCATAACCTCAGCAAGAAGAGTATCTGAATTGCAGGCCCTCATGGCAGTACAACCATTTCTTATTTTTCATCAGGACAGAGTCTCTCTGAGAACCAATCCTTCATTCATGCCAAAGGTGGTATCCAGGGTCTCATTGAACCAAGCTATTCACCTACCTACCTTCTTTCCAAATGCACAAAATAAGGGGGAAAAACTTCTGCATACCCTGGACATTCACAGACAGTTGTGCTACTACTTGGACAGAACTAAGTCTTACAGAAAAACTGACCAGCTGTTTGTAGCATATGCTGCTGGTAAACAAGGAAAAGCAATTTCCAAACAGACAATTTCAAAATGGATAGGGAATTGCATTCGATTCTGCTACTCTTTTCATGGCAAGACTGTGCCAGCTAACATTAGACCTCATTCAACCAGAGCCACAGCCACCTCCACAGCCTTCTTATGAGGGGTGGCTACCAAAGACATATTAGAAGCTGCTACATGGAGCTCCGTGCATACATTTTCCAAGCATTACAATTTACCTTTATATTCCAGATCCAGAGCAGGCTTTGCTATGGCAGTCCTGCAGGGCATTTTAGCTACACCATCCTTTTCTTAGATCCTACCACCCCCAGGTTGGCTATGGTATTCTACCCATATGTAAGGACTGCAGATGCATCCTTGAAGGACATAGTACAGTTTTGTACCTACCATAAATGTAGATGTCCGATAGGTATGCATCTGCAGTCAGGTTACCCTCCCTCCTTCCCCTCTGTGGTATTTCTTGGGTACTTATCCCTCTTATAGCTAGCTGGGGATATCTATTATGGTGTATTTGTTTATATATTACTGTGCATGTTTGGAATTTTTTGCATCTCTCCAAATTTAGCCTTCCTTAGAGGGCACCTGGCATCTGGGGCAAGAAAAACTGAGGAAGATGGCGTCGGCTGACGCTTTTATACCCCAGGCGCTCTGACGTCAGGGAAAGGGCGACATCAGCCGACGCCGGACCCAGACTTTGGAATCCGGCCGACCGAAGGGCTGCCTGAGGCAGGACAACCCATATGTAAGGACTGCAGATGCATACCTATCGGACATCTACATTTATGGTAGGTACAAAACTGTACTTTTTGGCAGTCACCAGAATTAAACACAATAAGGCCTTTATTATGTCTACGCAATTCAGATCCTGTATTCCGGATAAAAAACGATACCGCAGCACCACCACCAGTACAATTTATAAAATAAAGTATTAGGAGGACATTAGATTTAAAAGCATTCTTTTTCTGAATTGGTGAAGTAGGAACAAAGTACAGTTTCTACAGTAAGGTTGACGCACAAAAATACAGGCTCAGACAATGAGTGACACACAAGTACAGACTCCGAGAATAAGCGTGGCACTTTAAAGGTTTGGACATGTGAAAAAGCAGGAGTATAGCATTTCATCAAGAGAAAAACAATAGCATTATGGGTGAAGTGAAGTTATATTTTGTATGAATATATTGTTATACTTTTATGGTTGTATTAGTTAATGTATTCCAAGTTAATTACAGTACAGGGCGTACAACTTGCATTTATTACTTTAGTGCGAATATATTCTTTTAAGTGTGCTTAATATATTTTCTATATGGCTACCATACAATTTTCTATTTGTGTGAAACTTAGGTAGGATGGGAGCAGGAGCATATCCATTGAGAGGCAAGATGTGAGTGTAATGAGGCTTTGAAAGAGGAAAGGCAGGAGATAGTGCAGATGGAAGAAGGAAGAGAGTTCCAGAGGCGTGCTAGGGAGAAGGATAGCAGGTGGTTCCCAGCTGGATGTGAGGGTTTATGAAGTTTAATTAGGTTTTGGGAATTGGATCTCAAGTGTCGATTCGGTATGTACATTTCAAAGATATTCGCTAGGGAGGGGCAGAGATGTGGTTTATGGATGAGTTTATGGGCTTGGATATGTTGTGTGTAAGTGAGGAAATTGGGTAGCTCTAGCCAGCTTAGTTGATGAAGGGAATTACAGTGGTGGGAAGAGGATTTGTGATGGGCAGCAAGCTTGGATATTTTGTTATAGCAAGTTGCAAGTTTTATTTTAAGGGAGGATTGCAGATTGGTAAAGATATCTGCCCAATATAACAGGGATGGGATAAGGTATGTGTTGGCTAATGTGATTCTAGTAGAGAGAGAGATGTAACGGCTATGATGGTAAAGCATACCTAGTTTTTTATGGGGTTTTTTTTATGCTGACTAGTAGATGCTTGTCAAATTTTAACTGAACATCAATGACTATTCCTAATAATTTTGAGTCTGAGACAATTTCAAGGGGAGTATTGTTTTGCTGGTAATAATGAATGACAGTTTGTCAAAAGAAGAGTTTTTGGTGGGGCTGAAAAGCATCAGTTTAGTTTTGGAAGCATTTAGAGCCAGATGGTTTTCAAGCATCCATTGCTCAGTTGCAGAGAATGCAGCTTGAGTGAGATGTGTGAAATTTGTGGGGGAGGAAGAGATTATAGCAGAGTCATCCGTGTATTGAATAAGGGTGGAAATAGGGATGGCTTGATAGAAATCATTAATGAATATGTTTAATAATAGGGGGCCAAGAATGGAACCTTGGGGAACTCTGTAGGTGTATTGAGGAAGGGTGAGGAGGCCTTAATCCATTTTACTGCTTGTTGTCTATTTGTGAGGTAGTTTGAGAACCACTGGATGGTGGAAGGGGATAGGTTTAGTTTAGTGAGTTTGGTAAGGAGTAGGGTATGGGAAATATCTAATTCCTTGGAGAGGTCGAGGAGTAATGAGAATATGAAGTGACTGGAGTCTCTGGCTTTATTGATTGTTTGAAGGAAGGAGAGGAGGGCAGTGGAGATGCTATGGCCTGGTCGAAAACCATGTTGTGCGGGGGTTAGAAGTTTGTTATTGGCAAGATAGGGTAGAAGTTGTTTGTGTACACACTTTTCAAGTAATTTAGAAATAGGTGACAGGATAGCGATTGGCCAAAAGTTTTGAATGTCATTATTGTTACTGCCTTTATGGAGAGGTATAATGAAAGCTTTCTTCCAGATTTGGGGGACTTGATTCCCTGAGATGGAATGATTAATAAGTATCCTAATAGGGAGGGCAATTGCTTCAGAAGCTGCTTTTAAAAAGTAGGAGGGGATTTCATCGAGGGCATTTTAGCCTGGTTTTATTTTAAGTAGAAGTTTTTTGATTGTACAAATAGAAATGGGGTTGATAGTAAAAGGTGGGGGTTGTGGAGTTGGTGTTTAGGGAGGGAGAGGTGGGCTTGGGGATGAGTTGCTGAGTTATTAGTGAAGGTTGATGTTAGTTTATTGATGGTATTTATGAAAAAGGAGTTAAATTGGTTTGCTAAGTCCATGTCGGATGCATTTAGGTTAGGACATGGGTTTTCAGTTTTACCTGGGTTGAGGAGAGATGAGATTCCTTTGTAGAAAAGCTTGGGATTGTTACTTATGTTATTTTGGAGGGTGGTGAAGTATGATCTGCGATCAGTAGTGATGAGTTTTTTGACTTTATGTAGGCTTTTATATTCTGTGAGGATGGCGATGGTTTTATTTTTTTGATAATGTGCCCAGGTTCTGTCACGGAGTCGCATGGTAGCTAAAGTGTTTTTAGTTAGCCATGGGACTGGATTACACTTAATGCGCTTAGTTTTTAGTGGGGCAAATGAGTTTAGTGGGTTTATAGACATGGTATTAAAGTAGTAAGAGCCTTGTCGAGTGGAAGGGTCTTTAGAGGGTTCCAGTTTGTGGTTTTTAGTATATATGTGAAAGTGTCAGGGTTGAAGTTTTTTAGGCAGCGAGTGGTAATATAGTAATGGGTAAGTTGGAAAGAAGAGGGGAGACAAGCGAATGTGGGGAAGTGGTCGGCTAGTGGGTCTGGAAGAATGCCACTGTCAGAGAAATTGTGAGGATGGGATACTAAGATCCAGTCTGATACTTCCATTAATACAGTTTTTTGTGGGTCTGGTGGTGAGATTGATTAACTGGGTGAAATTATATAAGTTAATGTTAAGTGAGTTTGTGGGAGCTAGGATTGTGTCCCAGTGTATATTAACATCACCCAGGATTATGGTTTCATAAGTGATATTAGAGGAGACCCAGGATAGAATGTCTCAGTGGGTTGAGATGTTATCACCAGGGGGGATATAGAGGGAGAGGACAAATATAAGTTTGTTTGATTACAGTAATATATACAGAAAATGTACATTAAAGCAAAATTCAATGAATTCAATCAGAGAGGTATAAACAGAGCTATATTAATCAGTGTTATTGTACCAGTATCAACAAGTGAAGATAAAAGTAAAAAATAAATATGGAGAAAGTATCCGTCACTAGTAGCAAAATACATAGGAGTTTAGTAATCGTATAAGGAGAATGAAGAGGTTAAGTTATAGAGCAGGAACAGAGCCAGGAAGAGTTGAAATGATTTTTCAGTATTTGTTTGAAGGTGGCAGTGATGCCTGTGTTAAAGAAGGTGGAAGTGAGTTCCATAGTTTGGCGATGGTGAAGGAATAGAGGAGTTGACCAGCAGGTGAGGTGGGCTTATCTATGCTTAGATGTAGATGATTTTCGGGTCTTAGATGCCTGCTGGAATGTTTTTTGGCAAGTAGAGTTGAGAGAGCAGGACAATCTGTGCGTCTGTAGATTGTTATGCACTGTAGTTGGGTGAATGAGAGATGGGGAGGAGGGGGCAGGTCCAGCCCACACAGGGAGAAAACCTGAAAAACTGTCAGTTTATGGTTAAGAATGAGCTTAAAATATCAGTGTCTAACAAAAGCTTATTCTAAGTAGCTCTGAAATACTTCAATTTTCACTGCAGGCACATAAACAGGGTTGTTTGGCAGTTTTAGAGAGAGTTGTGATTAGTCTAGAGACTATGCTGAAAGTAAAAGCAAAATTTACTAATGAAAACAGTAAAGGCTTGAGACTGTGTGTGTAAGGGTGATTCAAGGTATTGGCCCAATCTAGTGTCAGTTGGCTGGAACCCTTCACTGATGTTGTGCATACACTTTTTAAGCCTTAAAACTTAACAAAAACTAAGTTACAATTCACCTATTACAACAGAAAAGCTGTAGGGTGTCAGGTTCTTGCTTCCCAGAGTTTTATTTAGTTAAGATAGTCCGCTTCAGTGGATGAAGTGGAAAATGTGTATTGTAGTTAATCCCAAGTGGGTGTGGGGGGGGGGGGGTGTGGGGGTCACGAAGGAAAGAAACCCATGCAACTGAAAATCAAATGAAGTAAGGCCGAATTTGGTGCAAAGATTACAGGAATGTGAAGTGCAAAGCTTACAAGGTATACAGATAGAAAAAATAATTATATTGCATACTTTGTCAGTATTAGCTTGCAGCCTCTGACTGATAACAGCTGTACAATCCAGCAGTGAATACAGACTGGATATATTGCACAAAGCAAAGTATGGCTGCTCTACGACAGTAATTTTACAGCTATGTTATACAATATGAACTAAAAGCAACACGCACTACACTCACTTAGCCTTCTATAAAAGCAATTGAAAAGTGCAGCCTCTGAGCCTTCTAAGAGCAGTAGCGTGCAACAGGAATGCTTACAGATGCAGTCAGAACACAAGTAAGATTTGCAAGCAGTTAAAAGGATGCCTGGCAGATATATAATTATAGCTCTACTTTCATGAAATAAGATAGACATACAAGCAGTTTGTCAGTTAATACAATAGCCAGCTCTCAAAGCATGTAGGAGTTCTGAACATCAGTTACTTACAACTCAGCCCCATCAAATGATTCAGCAGTTAACAGAAATAACCAAGTAAATTTGAAGTTAAACAGTAATAAGACAGTTATGTATATCACCTCTAATATAAATGTGGCACCGCTCTACTTACTAGCTGTGCATGCACAACGAAGATAAGGGTAGGGAACCTAAAGCAGTTATAGGATAGAAAAATGTGAGTTTGGTAGTTGAGAGATGGTTTAAAAATGGCACTAGAGGAGGGTTCTGACTAATGAAGATAATCAGGGGTGGGGCTGGGGTTGGGGGTAGCAGACAGGGAATGATGTAGAGAGCAGCTAGAACAGGATTAGCCAGGAATTTGTATCCCTCCCCCACAGGGAGAAGACCTGAAAAACTATCAGTTTAAGGTGAGTAATGAGCTTAAGATATCAGTATCTAACAAAAGTGTAATCTAAGTAGCTCTGGAATACTTGAATTTTCACTGTAGGCACATGAACAGGGTTGTTTGGCAGTTTGAGAGAGTTGTGATTATTCTAGAGACTATGCTGAAAGTAAAAGCAAAATTTACTTATGTAAACCGTAAAGGCTTGGGACTGACAGCATGTGTGTACGTATGTGTGTGTGTCTCTAAGGCTGATTAAAGGTATTGGCCCAATCTAGTGTCAGTTGGCTGGAACCCGTCACTGATGTGCATACACCTTTTAAGCCTTAAAACTTAACAAAAACCAAGTTGCAGTTCACATATTACAACAGAAAAGCTGCAGGATGTCAGGTTCTTGAGTTTTATTTAGTCAAGATAGTCAGTGGATGAAGTGTAAAATGTGCATTCATTTAATCAACTCGGATCACATTTGACTTATTTTTTCCTCTGAGCTTGAACTGCTTTTGCTGAACAGCTGCAGGATTCTTCCCAGTCATTGTTTTCTCTTTACCTTTTTGTAGTTGAATGTCTTTCAGGCTAAGTTTCTTCTTTGCTGACATCCAGGCAGCATACTTACTAGCCAGTAACTGAATTTTACTAAAACAGGCATAATTACTGGTCCTTATCATTCAGTTTATTTTTTCACACTGGGAGAGCTGAAATTAAGCTGTTTATCACTGTGCAGCCATGTTAAGGAGGGGGAGCAATCAACATATTCTTTGGTGGGCACTTGCCCTTTGGTCCCTGTAGGCCATCACTTCATTTTTCTGTTCCCCCATGTCCGTGGTTATCACAGAAGCTTCCCTCCTTGGATGGGGACATTTCAGAGGGAAGACTATCCAAGGCACATAGACATCGACAGAGGCAAAGCTTGATACAAGTGTGTTGGAGTTGTGGGCAGTCATCCTAACATTGCAAATTTTTCAGGACTTCCCTCCCCATGAGTGTGATTGCAATCCAGATGGGCAATATGTTGGTAGTGTAGTACATCAGTAAAAAAGGGGGAGCCTGATTATGTCCATTGTTTTGAGAAGACATGAAGATTTAGCAGTGGTTAATGTCTTCTCAACATTTTCTTTGCCACAATGTATCTTGGGGAAGTCCAGTATGTTAGCTGACAAACTCTGCAGGTTCATTCTTTTTGCATTACAAGTGGTTCTTGAATCAATCAGTGGCTTCCAAGATCTTCAGCTGCTAGGGTTAGTCTTGCTGAGATATTATTGCTACCCCTCTCAACACCAAATGCAGCAGATGTCCTTCAAGAATGCAACTGCAGTCATAACATATGGGTTGTCCTGCCTCAGGCAGCCCTCGGTCGGCCGGATTCCAAAGTCTGGGTCCGACGTCGGCTGATGTCGCATTTTCCTCCGACGTCAGAGCGGCTGGGGTACATAAGCATCAGCCGACGCCATTTTCTTCAGTCTTTCTTGCCGCGCGGTGCCCGAAGCAGAAGCAGTTCGCAAGTGCCGGTCGGTCAGCTCCTGTATTCTTCGATTCCGAAGTCATCAAAAAAGCTAAGTACCCCGTTGGGGACCTTTTCTTGCCTCAGCCGATGTCAGAAATTACTGAAAAAGTTAACAATTGTCTTTCTTGTGGTAAACAAATACCTCATAAGGATTTCCACTCTTACTGTCTTCCTTGCCTTGGCCCAGACCACGACGTCTCGGCCTGTGTAGCCTGTGCTCGCTTCAATAAGCGCACTCTCAGGCGCCGGACGGAGTTCGCTGAAGATTTTTTCGGCGAAAAATTTTCTTACACGATGCCGTCGGAACTTCCGACATCGCAAACTCCCAAGAAACGAAAAGACCGGGACCGACATCCTTGGCCCGCATCTACCTCCGACTCCACGCCAAAACCAATCGCAAGTGCTCCGGTTCCCTCTGAGACGGTTTCTCCACCGCTCCGAACCGAAGATACTGCATTACCGACGACTCCGATTC
Source organism: Protopterus annectens (assembly GCF_019279795.1). NCBI lineage: Eukaryota > Metazoa > Chordata > Ceratodontiformes > Protopteridae > Protopterus > Protopterus annectens. The sequence goes on from NC_056737.1 coordinate 271,672,209, forward strand.
CGGATATCACTCCGACGCCAGTTATTGATTTTCCTCCGGATACCGAAACAGAGGAAATGCCCGAGACCATTGCTGTAGACAAGGTCACTCCAGCACGTGGAGCTGCCAGGCCTCCTATGGCCATGTCTATTAAGGCCTACACTAGGGCTAAGGCAGCCAGCAAAACAAAACATCTTACTACTAAAACCTTACCTCAGCCTACTCCAGAGACACAAATTATGTCTATGGCTGCTGATTTAATTTCTATGATTAGAGGTTCACAGGCCCATCCTGAGAGAGGATCCCAGCCTCCTTCTGATAAAAGGCCCGGGTTGAACCCCTGACCCTATTCCGTCAGATGAAGATTCTGAGGGCTCTGTCCACTCTGATAGCCAGGAAGAGCTCTTCCAGACCTATGAGGACTCGGATGCAGGGGATTCCATTCCCTCGGCCTCCCCTCCTGAGGATATTTCTTTTGGGGAAGTTCTGCATACCATGAGGGAACATTTCAAGTGGCAAGGACAGGAATATTCTGATTCCAGAAAGCGCCTTCGGACTTTCCTTAAGAAGCCCCAGCACAGGCCCTTAGCTATTCCTCCTGTACTTGATGTTTTGGATGATTTATATTCTGACTCTAGTGTTACCCCTGACTCTCTTCCTCCTGCTCCAGCCAAGCCAGACAGATATTACAGGGTTCCAGAAACACATTCCCATTTATTCAGGGCCCATTCTGCTGATTTGGAAACTATTTCACAGGGGCCTAAAGGAGTTTCAGCTTCCACCTCTAAAATCCATTGCCCTCCAACAGGAAGCTAGGTCATTAGAGAGATGGGGCAAAAGGTTTACACTTCCACTACCTTATCTATGAGAGCTTTGAATTGCCTTTTTCATATGTTACAATATCAGGATTTCCTGTTAGAAGATTTACAAAAAACATTGGCCTCCTGATCCTTTAGACAGGAAGGCTTTGCAGGAAGCTGTACATAATACTCAGCAAGTAAGCAATCACTTCCTACAGTGTGGGTATGATGCACTGGAAGCTTCATGTAGGGCAGCTATGACAGGGGCAGTCATTCGAAGACATGCATGGTTAAAAGATCAACCTCTACCAGATCATGTGAAGGCAAAACTTCTGGATGCACCTTTGGAAAAGAACAAGCTTTTTGGTGCTAATGCTAAGGATGTGTTAAAGACCATCGAGGAAAAAGCAAAATCAGTTCAGACGGTGAAAGATTTCCTCCAGGTTCAACCCCCCAGATTCAGTAGGAATTGGCCTTCAAAAAAACTGGTCCTTTCCTAATACAGAAAAGTTTCAAAGGGGTAAAACAGGCGTGGCCGTGGAAGAGGCCAATACAGAGGTCCTTACAGGGGCGACAATGGCAGCCAGGAAACCAAAGAAGCGACGCAGGGGTTTCACCTGCCCCACAGCCTCAATCTCAATGACTTTCCTCTACTTCCACCTACCAGGGATCAAATAGAAGCTCCCTTGGGCGGGAAATTATCTCTGTTTGCAGAAAATTGGCACAGACTGACAAAGGACAAATGGATTTTGGACATTATAGACCGTGGCTACAGGTTCCATTTTCATACCTTGCCAAGAAAACAAGGCATGCCAAACCTACCACCAAATCAGAGGGCAGAGGCTATCAAGCAAATCTCTCTGCTGACTCGGATGAAAGCAATAGAAAAAGTTCCACAACAAGAACAAGGCCAGGGATTCTACTCAAGACTGTTCCTTGTTCCAAGAAAAGAATCTCAGTGGAGACCAATACTGGATTTGTCCGCATTAAACACCTTTCTCATAGTACCAAAGTTCAAAATGCTGACTCTACAGCAACTCCTTCCCATGCTGGGCAAGGGGTCTTGGCTGATTACTCTGGACCTCAAGGAGGCATACCTGCATGTCCCTATCAGACACAGCTGCAGAAGATACCTCAGATTTCTTGCAGGGCCAGAGCATTATCAATTCTCAGCATTGCCATTTGGCTTATCTACTGTGCCCAGAGTATTCACAAAATGCCTGGCTTCAGTAATTGCTCATTGCAGGCTCCAGGGGATACAGATTTACCCGTACCTGGACGACTGCTTCATACAAGCGGACGACAAATTGATGTTGACAAAAAACTTGGACTATGTCATAAGATTACTACAAGCTCTGGGATACACAGTCAACTTCCAAAAGTCAAGACTGCAGCCATCCCAGCAAATAATCTTCTTAGGAGCCAAATTAGACACAGCCTCTCAAATGGCTTACCTGACAGAAGACAAACAAGAGAAGTTAACTCATTACTTCAAAGGTTTAGCAAAACTCACCCAGATGACTGCAAGGAGATTCCTACAGGCCCTGGGTTACATGGCATCCTGCATTCTCCTGGTTCCATTAGCAAGACTACACATGAGAAAGCTTCAGTGGTACCTAATAAACATTTGGTCTCAGCACAGCAACAACTTGGAGATAACCATACCGCTCATTCCATGCCTACAAAAGGAATTCCTATGGTGGGCCTCGGTGAGCCAGGCAAACACAGGTATGTCATTCAAAAAACCACAGATAACACAGACCATGACCACAGACGCCTCAGACCTTGGATGGGGGGCGCACATGGAAGGCAGGTGTATACAAGGACAATGGTCTCCTAAGGAAACACATCTGCATATAAACCAAAAGGAAATGCTGGCAGTAATGCATGCCATCGAGGCCTTTCAACACCAACTTCAGCAAGGCCATTTACTGATACGGACAGACAACACCACTGTGATGTGGTATATAAACAAGCAAGGGGGCACCCACTCTTACCCCCTTTGCAGACTGACAATGCATCTTTGGGAGAAATCACTGAGCTTAAACATCCAGTTACAATCCCAGTTTGTTCCAGGCAAAGACAATGTCTTGGCGGACAGCCTAAGCAGGAATTTCACAGATCCACACGAGTGGAGGTTACATCTGAAGATCTTCACACAACTCACTTCGACATGGGGCAGGCCAGAAGTAGACCTATTTGCCTCTCACCTCAACCATCATCTACAAAAATTCTGCACAAGGACATACCATCCAAAAGCTTGGAAAATAGATGCTCTCTCATTCAACTGGAACTTCCTAACAATCTATGCATTCCCACCTCTGCCAATGATGACCTCAGTATTACTAAAGATCAAAGCAGAAAGACCCAAGGGAATCATAATAGCTCCGGACTGGCCAAGACAACACTGGTACCCACTGCTACGGAGCATATGTCACACCAGGAGGTGGGCCCTTCCCCATTGGCCTCTACTTTTGACTCAACACAATTTCAAAACAGTGCATCCAAACCTTCAGACACTGCAGCTAACAGCCTGGGAGATCCCATAAATAACCTCAACCTATCTCTCTCCAAGGAAGTTCAGCGGATACTAACAGAGGCTCGAAGACCATCCACCAGAAAGGTTTACTTAGCAAAATGGAAGAGATTCAGCAATTGGAATACCAGCAAGGGACATGATGCATCATTGTTGAACATCCCACTCATCTTGGAATATTTGGCAGATATCCTAAAGAACGGCCTCTCATATTTTTCCATAAAGATACATGCATCCGCTGTTTCAGCTAGATATAACACTGATCCTCCTGTTTTTTCACACCCTTTGCTAAGGGAATTCCTCAGGGGAATCAAGAACATTAAGCCACCAAGAAAGGCCCCAGTACCAGCCTGGGACCTCAACTTTGTCCTAGAAAAACTGACTCTACCTCCTTTTGAGCCAGCAGCTACAATTGACTTGCAGTTTCTCTCATGGTAGACAGCTTTCCTGTTGGCAATTACCTCAGCAAGAAGGGTTTCGGAACTACAGGCCCTAATGGCAATACCACCGTTCATAATTTTTCACAGAGACAGGGTTTCATTAAGGACCAACCCTACTTTTATGCCTAAGGTGGTATCTAGGGTTTCTTTAAATCAAGCTATTCATCTGCCTGCTTTCTTCCCCAATCCTGAGAATAAGGGGGAAAGACTGTTACATACCTTGGACATTCACAGACAACTTCGATAGTACCTGGACAGAACCAAGGCCAGTAGGAAGTCTGAACAATTTTTTGTAGCTTACGCCCCTGCAGTCCAAGGAAAAGCAATTTCAAAACAGACAATTTCAAAATGGATTGGAAATTGCATCAGATTGTTATTCCTTTCATGGAAAGACTGTTCCAGCCAATGTCAGGCCACATTCCACCAGAGCTACAGCCACCTCTACAACATTCTTAAGAGGGGTGCCTACTAAGGACATTCTAGAAGCTGCTACATGGAGCTCCGTGCATACATTCTCCAAACACTACAATCTCCCTCTATACTCCAGATCCAGAGCAGGCTTTGCTTCGGCAGTCCTGCAGGGTTTGATTGCCACTCCATCTTTTTCCTAGAGCATTCCCCCTCCCCCAGCTAAGCTATGGTATTCTACCCATATGTTATGACTGCAGTTGCATTCTTGAAGGACATAGTACAGTTTTGTACCTACTATAAATGTAGATGTCCGATAGACATGCAACTGCAGTCGGATTTTCCCTCCCTCCATACCCCTCTATGCCTAGAGTCCACTCCTATCCCTGTTTCTCTTAGCTGGGGATATCTGTTTTGGTGTATTTGTTTTATTGCTCATTTATTTGTCTGGAATCCTGTTTTTGTCTTCCAAATTTGATTACAGCCTTCCTTGGGGGGCACCTGGCATCTGGGGCAAGAAACACTGAAGAAAATGGCGTTGGCTGATGCTTATGTACCCCAGCCGCTCTGACGTCAGAGGAAAATGCGACATCAGCCCACGTCGGACCCAGACTTTGGAATCCGGCCGACCGAGGGCTGCCTGAGGCAGGACAACCCATATGTTATGACTGCAGCTGCATGTCTATCGGACATCTACATTTATGGTAGGTACAAAACTGTACTTTACTTGGCCCTGATCTCATAGGAGGGAGTCACTGAGGGATGCCCTGATGTCCTTCATGGATGCATCTGCAGTCATAACAACTGGGTTGTCCTGTCGTCAGGCAGCCCTTCAGTCGGCCGGATTCCAAAGTCCGGCTTCGGCTGATGTCGCACTTCACCCGACGTCATCTCTGTTGGTCTTCGGGTATAAAAGCATCAGCCGACGCCATTTTCTTCAGTCTTTCTTGCCGCGTGGCGCCCGAAGCAAAAGCTGTTCGCAAGTGCCGGTCAGTCGGATCCAGAGATTACTTCTACCGAATACTATTTCGAAGACTTCTAAAGCTAAGTACCCCGTTGGGGACTCTTTCTTGCCTCAGCCGATGTCAGAAAAAGTTAATAATTGTTTAACCTGTGGGAAACAAATACCTCATAAAGATTTCCACTCTTACTGCCTGCCTTGCTTAGGCCCAGCCCACGTAGCAGCCTGTTCGTCCTGTGCTTCTTTCAACCGAACGCTTAGGCGTCGGTCGGAGTTTGCAGAACAGTTTTTCGGTTCTGATTTTGCGTACATTATGCCGTCGGATCCTCCGACCACGCATTCTGCCAAAAGCGAAAGAAAAGACCGACACTTTCGCGGTCCGTGGTTTCGGCGAAACCATGGTTAAGCAAACGCGAGTGTCTCGGTTTCGGCGAAACCGAAAAACTGATCAAAATACAGCTGAATCTATCTCTACAACTGAGGTCCCTCCTAACACTCTTGAATCGGCCTCAGAAATTTTACCCACTACGGTGCTTACCACTGACTTATCAGACACCATTCCCTTGGATGTCTCTACCCCAGCACGTGGTGCTGCTAGGCCTCCAGCAGCCATGTCCATTAAGGCCTTCGCCAGGGCTAAAGCAGCCAAGACTACTAAAACAGTGCCTGTTAAAGACCCCCTCAACCAGGCCCTCTTCCAGTTCTCAAATGCTTACTTTGGCAGAAGATTTAATTTCATTAATTAGAGGATCTCAATCTCACCCAGACAGGGCCTCTCAGCCCCCAGAGAAGAGACCTAGGGCAGAGCCCCATGAGCCAGTGTCCTCTGATGATTCTGATGATGAATCAGACATTACTGACCAGCCAGAGGCTCCTTTCTCCAATTTTGAAGATTCTGATGCTGAAGAATCCATTCCAGCTGCTTCCCACCAGAAGAATTCTCCTTTGGCGAAACCTTGCATGCCATGCGAGAACAGTTCCAATGGCAGCAACAGGATTTTTCAGACTCCAGGAAAAGACTTAGGACCTTTTTCACCTTCCACAGCACAGGCCCTTAGCTATACCTCCTGTTCTCTCTGTGGTGGATGATGCTTTCAATGATGTCTGCTCCGCTCCAGATTCTTTACCCCCAGCCCCTGCCAAACCAGACAGATTTTACAGGGTGCCAGATACTCATCACCACCTTTACAAGGCCCCTCTTGCAGACCCCAAAACTATTTCCCAGGGTCCCAAGGCAGTAGCATGACCACAGCTAAAACCCTGTTCCTTCTGAAAGGGAAGCAAGGTCATTAGACAGATGGGGTAAAAAGGTTTACACTTCAGCCACTCTCTCAGCTAGAGCTTTAAACTGTCAGTTTCACATGATACAATACCAAGAGTTTATGCTTGATCAGTTAACTAAAAAGCTAACCACTGATGAATCTCTTGATAAGAAATATGTATTAGAAATGGTAAATAACATACAGCAAGTTAGTAACCACTCTTTAAAATGTGGCTATGATGCACTGGAGGCTTCATTTAGATCAGCCATGACTGGCACTGTAATTAGAAGGCATGCATGGCTAAAGGAGCAAGCTTTACCGGATCATGTTAAATCTAAATTGCTAGATGCTCCTATGGATAAAACAAGTTTGTTTGGTACACCTGCCCAGCAGGTTATGAAGAAAATGGAAGAAAAGGCAAAATCAGTCCAGACAGTTAAAGATTTCTTGCAGGTTCAACCCCAAGGTTTAGCAGGAACTGGCCTGCCAAAATTGGTCCTTTCCTGACTCCACAAGACCTCAAAGGGGCAGGAATAGGCGTTCCAGAGGCAGAAACCAATCCAGAGGAGGTGCCTACAGAGGACGACAGTGGCAAGGTAACAACAGAGGCACAGACTCAACACCTGCCACTACATCAACACAGCCACAGTGACTTAATCCTAAACCCGCCTACCAGGGAACAGATAGCAGCTCCTCTAGGCGGAAAGCTAACCTTATTTTCAAAAACTGGCACCACATAACAAAGGACAAGTGGATTTTACGAACCATAGATCAAGGTTACGGTTCCACTTCCACACTTTACCAGACAAAAGAGGAATGCCAAATCTACCTCCAAATCAAAGACAGAGGCTCTACAACAGATAATGGAGTTAGCAAACATGAGAGCTGTGGAGAAAGTGCCAACAGCAGAGCAAGGAAGGGGTTCTACTCCAGACTATTCCTAGTTCCAAGAAAGGAAAAAGTTGGAGACCAATTCTAGACCTGTCCACCCTGAATACTTACATCATTGTCCCAAAATTCAAAATGCTGACCCTACAGCAACTTCTTCCATGCTGGGCAAGGAGTGTTGGCTGGTAACTCTAGATCTCAAGGAGGCATACCTGCACGTCCCCATTCGACCAATCTGCAGAAGATACCTCAGATTTCTTGCAGGATCAGAGCACTATCAATTCTCAGCATTGCCCTTTGGCTTATCTACTGCCCAGAGTATTCACAAAATGCCTGGCATCAGTAATCACCATTGCAGACTACAGGGAATTCAAATTTATCCATACCTGGACGACTGCCTGATACAAGGAGACAACAAAAGCAAGCTGACAACAGATTTACAAAGGGTCATTTACTTGCTTCAAGCACTGGGATACACAGTCAATTTACAAAAGTCAAGACTGATACCATCCCAGACAAGGACTTTCCTGGGAGCGAATTGGACACAGTAAGACAAATGGCATTCCTAACTACAGAAAAACAAAAGAGCTCCCTCTTTACTTCTTGGCATTAACAAAACTGAACAAGTTAACAGCAAGGAAGGTACTGCAGGCCTTGGGTTTCATGGCATCATGCATAATCTTGGTTCCATTTGCCAGACTACATATGAGAAAACTACAGTGGTACCTAAAGAATTTATGGTCCCAACACAGACACAGCCTAGAAACGGAAATCCCACTAATACCATGCTTAAAACAGGAGTTCCTATGGTGGGCTCAGGCATGCCAGTCAAACCCAGGCCTGCCCTTTCGCAAGGGTCAAGCAAGCCAGACCATCACAACAGATGCTTCAGACCTAGGATGGGGGCATATGCTGGACAAATGCGTGCAAGGATTGTGGACACAGGACCAACTTCACCTGCACATCAACCTAAAAGAAATGCTGGCAGTAAAACTGGCAATCCAAAAGTTCAGACCATTTCTCAAGGAGGACCACTTGATGATAAGGACAGACAACACCACAGTCATGTGGTACATCAACAAACAGGGAGGCACTCATTCTTACCCCTATGCAGAATGACTTTGGAGCTGTGGACCCTGGCACTCAGCTACAACATCCAGTTACAGGCAATATTTGTGCCAGGAAAAGAAAACTCTCTAGCAGATATGTTAAGCAGGACCACATCGGATGCCCACGAATGGCAGCTGCACCCGGATATCTTCAAGACCATCTCAAAGAAATGGGGAATGCCTCAGATAGATCTATTCGCATCACCTCTCAATCACCAGCTCAAAAAATTCTGCACAAGGACATTCCACCCACTAGCATGGAAAGTGGACTCGCTCTCCTTCAGCTGGAAAGGCCTAACAGCATATGCATTCCCACCTCTTCCCTTGATACACAAAGTACTACTAAAAATCAAGGAGGAACGTCCAAGGATAATCCTGATAGCTCCAAACTGGCCAAGACAGCATTGGTACCCACTGCTGAGGAGCATGTCTCGAACAATATGTGGCCAATACCCTGATGCCTTTGATGCTAACCCAGAACAACTTCAGCACCATGCATCCAAACCTAAAACGCTGCAACTGACTGCATGGAACATCACATAGCAGCTGCTAATACAGAACTTTCACAAAGAGTTAAAGACATTATTCTTGAAGCACGCAGGCCTTCAACTAGAAGGAATTATGCTGGGAAATGGAAAAGGTTTGTCATCTGGAGTTCTGAAAGAGGAAAAGATGTATCAAACATAGATATGCCTAACATTCTGGAGTATCTGGCGAACTACTTCATTCAGGCCTGTCCTACTCCTCCATCAAGATTCATGCATCAGCTATTTCAGCAGAATACAGCTTTGATCCACCTGTTTTTTCACACCCTTTGCTCAGGCAGTTCCTCAGAGGAATCAAGAATGTAAAACCTCCAAGGAAACCACCATTGCCAGCTTGGGACTTGAACTTTGTGCTAGAAAAATTGACACTATCACCTTTTGAACCAGCAGCAACAGCAGACCTACAACACCTGTCATGGAAAACTGCTTTCCTACTGGCAATTACTTCAGCAAGGAGGGTTTCAGAACTACAGGCCTTAATGGCAGTGCAACCCTTTCTAATCTTCCACCAAGATAGTGTCCATGAGGACTAATCCTACATTTATGCCTAAGGTGGTATCCAGAGTGTCTTTAAACCAGGCAATCCACCTACCTACCTTCTTTCCCAACCCACAAAACAGAGGGGAAAGAATACTGCATACCTTGGATGTACATAGACAGCTACGCTACTACTTGGACAGAACAAAAAATAGCAGAAAGACTGACCAACTTTTCGTAGCCTATGCAACAGGAAGGGAAGGAAAAGCTATTTCCAAACAGACAATCTCCAAATGGATAGGAAATTGCATACGATTCTGTTACTCCTTCCATGGAAAACAAATTCCACAGAACATAAGACCTCATTCTACAAGGGCAACAGCCACTACCACAGCATTCTTACGAGGAGTGGCTACCAAAGACATTATTGAGGCGGCTACTTGGACCTCCGTGCATACATTTGCCAAGCATTATAACTTACCGCTATATTCCAGATCCCGAGCAGGGTTTGCCACTGCTGTTCTGCAAGGGATCCTAAATACACCATAATCTACTTTTGTCCTCCTCCCCTAGTTGGCTATGGTATTCTACCCAGTTGTTATGACTGCAGATGCATCCATGAAGGACATAGTACAGTTTTGTACCTACCATAAATGTAGATGTCCGAATTGGATAGCATCTGCAGTCAGGATTACCCTCCCTCCTTCCCCTCTGTGGTACTCCTAGGGTGTTTACCCTTCTAATAGCTAGCTAGTGGGGGGATTTCTTTCATGGTGTATTTGTTTGTATTTATGTACATACATGCTTATTTTTGTGTTCACCTCTATCTTTTGGAAACATTGGCATCTATCCAAAATTTTTAGCCTTCTATAGGGCTTCTGGCATCTGGGGCAAGAAACACTGAAGAAAATGGCGTCGGCTGATGCTTTTATACCCGAAGACCAACAGAGATGACGTCTGGTGAAGTGCGACATCAGCCGAAGCCGGACCCGGACTTTGGAATCCGGCCGACTGAAGGGCTGCCTGACGACAGGACAACCCAGTTGTTATGACTGCAGATGCTATCCAATTCGGACATCTACATTTATGGTAGGTACAAAACTGTACTATCCTCACTTACCCCCGGGAGTCTTGTAAGTTCTTCCCACCTTTCCTCTCATCAGTTTCTTCAGAAGGTGATTTGATGCATGGCAAAAGTGATCCTTCTCTCCCCCCTTTTGGCCTTAACAGATATAGTTCCCTTTTCTGTGTCCTCATCTAATACGCCCTCCATGTGTACCGGACCCTCATCCAGCCCTGGTCTTCCACCCATTTAGTTAGGCTCCTCTGGACATCAAAGGCCTACGACTGACCACTTGGTTTTTCCACTTCCAGTGATGGAGAAAAATGCCAGGCTTTCTTTGTGGTCCATGTTCTCTCTTCCTTCTGAAAAAAAAGCCAGTAACAAAGTCTGTTTAAGCAAGTAGAAAAGGTTTTCCACTTGGGCTTTCTCCAAAGGTCTAGATCCTTTTACTTTTCCCTTAGCTTCTGTTTTGGATTTTTGGCGAGTTTGTTTCACAATGATGTGAATTTTCCCACCATTAAGATTTAGCTGGCATCCACTTTCAGTTTTCACTTGCAAGAGAATCATACTGCAATTGCTTTGTTGAAGTTATCAAAGGCATTTTTACAAGGGACTTTTACTACTGAGACCACCATTAAGAGACCCCAGTGCACCTTGGGATATTGCTGTTTTACATCAGGCCGCCCCCTGTTGAACCTACAGCTTCAGTGCTTCTTTAATTTCTGTCTTATAAAATGTTTTTTTCTAGTGGCAGATATCTCAGCTAGGAAGATTTCTGAACTGCCGGCTCTGTCATACAAGCCGCCGTGTTTGATTTTCCACAAGGATGGGGTTTCACTGCAAGCCAATCCTAATTTTCTTCCTAAGGTAGGTTCAGAATTAGACTGCTCTTTTGCCAGTTTTCATCCTTAATTTTTTGACTAAAGGTGATTGATTATACCTTGCATTTGTTGGGTGTTCATCAGTTTTAATTTTTATTTGCATTGTACCAAGAATTTCAGAAAGTCTGAACAACTGCCTTCCTTCTCTATGGCCAAGTTGGTAGGTAGTGCCTTCAAAGTCACACTATTTAAGTGGCCGTATTTCCTTTGTTTAAAAAGCTAAGGAATCGTCTTTACTTCACAAACCTAAAGCTCATTCTACTGGAGCAGTTGCAGCATCTGCGGCCATTTTTGTTTGTGTGCCCATTGTGCACATTTGTGGTGTAGCTACTTCGTCTGCTGTTCATACCTTTTTCCCATTACAAGCTAGACCTGCAGTCTGGGTCCTGGTCTTCATTTAGCTCCACCATTATCTGGAGTTTGTTCCATTAGTAGCTGGGGAATCTGTCCCAATAGTTGAGGTGGATGGAAAACACAACATTGGATCTGAATGTTATGTACTCACCATAACATAGCACTAGATACTCGTTTTCTTCCATCTGTCTCAATTGCCCCTCCCTTCGTTCCCTTTCCAAATCTTCATGTGTGACTCATGATTGACCATATGGGACCTGTCCAGAGTCTTGTCTTAACAGTCTGGCACTGTCAGTGTTTTAGCTCTGGCACCTTTTTCTCTTTCTTCATATACTATAGGCATTTCTGCTTGATGTAGGTAGGCAATCTCAGTCTGAGTAACTGTGAAATGGTAGGGAATTGTGGGTAGAGAGGAGGAGCCCGAGTGCTGGATCCAAAAGTCTAAAAGTTGCTGATTTGGATTAGATATACCCAATAGTTGAGACAGTTGGAAGAAGACAACACAGATCAAGGGTTATGGTGAGTACATAACTTTCAGTGTGAGAGTGTTCAATCTTGCCATTTGTTCTTAGACGGGTCGGCTCCGAGTCGGCCGCATCGCAAAGCTCTGCATCTCAGACAAGCACGAGGCCAGACTATATCCCACAATCCTCCCTGCCATTACTCGGATCTAGTTTGCCGCTGCAACAGATCGGATCGAGGGGAGCTCGGACCAGAGAAGAATTTGCTAATTTTTTGCTATATTTCAGATAAGCTACTTTCCTTTCTTGTAAAAAAGTTTCTAAAGTTAGTTATAGTATAGGAAGTGTGTGTGTGTGTGTGTGTGTGTGTGTGTGTGTGTGTGTGTGTGTGTGTGTGTGTGTGTTATTAATATAATCTTGTACAATATTATTTTTAAAGGCTCCTTTTGTGGCCTACCTTTTTTTCTCTTGGTATGGTTTCTTGAGTGTTCTTTCTACACCTTATATAGATATACACTTTATATATATATATATATATATATATATATATATATATATATATATATATATATATATATATATATATATATATATATATATATATATATATATATATATATATATATATATATATATATATATATATATATATATATATAGTTAGTCAGTGGTAGTTTTTTTTGTCAAATTATACCTAGTAGAGTGTCATTTACTTCTACCAGTCATGTCGGAGAAAGCCAAATCCGGCTTTAAAAGATGTCAGTGTGGGCAGAAAATGTCTATCACTGACAACCACGCTTCCTGCGTTTACTGTCTTGGCCCTCTCCACCTGCAAGAGGATTGCTCTATATGTCATTCCTTTAGCGGGAGAGTCATGACAGATAGACGCAGGAAGCTTATAGATAGAGGGTTGCTTAAGCCTGCCTTTCAGGAGGCTTTAGACAAATCGGACCAGGCTTCTAAGTCCTCGAAGGGGTCGAAGATGTCGGAGCCCATGTCATCGGCTCAGAGTTCATCTTCGAAGGTTCGTTCGCCGGTTCCACAGACCTCTGGGCCGAGCATCGAATGTTTATCTTTCACTGAGCCCCAGGTCTTGGAACCGGTGTCGGAGCTGCCGCCACCGTCCATTCTTCGGTCGGTGCCATCTTCGGCTCCTTCGACCCGGTCTTCCAGACCATTATCTGAGACAGATGTGGATCGTGTCGTGCAGAAACTCATGGAAAACACGGCCCTTTCCAAGTTGATTGCAGTTTCCTCCCAATTGGTGTCGAAACTAGAAGGCCCCCCATGTCTCCAACAGGTCCACCTTCGAGACCCATCCAGTTTTCGGAGCCGGGAGAGGATGAGCCAATGATGATGGAGCCCTAGGTGCCGAAACCGTCCATTGCACTATCGACACCATTGACTTTGACTCCTTCGTAACCTGTAGGTGAGTCGCGGAGCCGACGGTCTCTCCTCTGTTCCGGGACCGAGAGTTGTACCGACCTTTTGGTGCCGACTCTCCCTCTCGGGGCCTCAGCGCAGATTGGCTCGGCTCCGTCCTCGGGGTCGGGGCCCACGGCCCCCATGTCTGGGACACTTCTGTGTTTTTCGGAACCGGGAGAGTCCTCGGCCCGGGGTTCAGGGGCTTTTGACCTTTTGAGGAAGGTATTGTCTGCACCGACAACCACTTCATCGGAGGCGTCTTCTCCTTCCCCTAAAGGGCCGCTTTCTGTTTCTGCCCTCACGACCCATCCAAAGTGTAGAGCCCCATTGCTTCAGCCACCCCCAGAGGGCTCCTCCTGTTCCTTGGAGGCCTCACCGGAAGCCCCCTCTGATGAGGTCCCGAGGAAAAGATTGTGCAAGAGGAGGCACATAGATTCCCCGCAGGAATCTCTAACGTCTGACACTGACTTGGATGAGGCAGAGGGGTCCCCAAGATCCCCCTCTGAGGATGTGTAATTTGCGGACATCCTGGAGATCTTAAAACAGAGGGGTGATTGGCAGTCCCTAGCCCCCACTGAGGATGAGTCCGGTGCTGCTGAAGGCTTTTGGGGCTCAACCTTCTACCTCCTGGGTTACTCCGCCCTTCGATGAATTAATGGAATTGATTGCTCGAAGGGCATGGGAGACACCGGACACAGTGGAACCAGTCCCTCGAAAACCTAACAAATTTATCACCGCCCCCCAGGACAAGACTTATCTCACCAAGGGAGTTCCAGTCGACACTATGGTGGTGGCGGCAGCCACGAAAAAGGAGATATCTGAGTCTTCCTCATCTGTTCATCCTCCTAATAAGGATTCTAGGACTATGGACAGATACGGGAAGCACGTTTTTAGTTCAGCGACTTTTTCCATGCGTTCGCTAAACTATTTGACACATTTCACACGTCTGCAGAGGGATTTCATCAAGGAGCTGAGAGATACCCTCCAGGGTAACACAGATGCTGCTGTTTCAGATAAGGTAACAGCACAACTTAACACCCTTACCTCCATAGTAAACTCATCCATGAGGCTCATCTCGTATGCAGCCAAAGGATCAAGTAGAGCTGCAGCTTCAGCAATTGCTCTACGAAGACAATCCTGGATGTGGCTTGCTCCTTTGCGGAAGCCTTCAAATCTTCCTTTGCCAATGCCCCCTTTGATGGTGCCACTCTCTTCGGGCCCAAGGTGAAGGAGACTCTGACTCGGTGTGAGCAAGAGGGAAAGACCCTGTCTGCTGTCTGGGTCTGTTTTTCCACTCCAACTAGACCGTACCCCAAAGGGCAACGAGGCGGAAAAATGTAGTTCCGTAAGACTCCAGGATCTTTCCAAGCCACACAAAGTGATGCCCCCTCCAGAGGCAGGGGGGGGGGGTAGAAATGGAAGACGCCGCCCCAGCAGCAGAGGGAGTCCGCAAAACCAAGGCGACAGGGATACCGTCCCTGGGAAGCCTTTCCAGCACTCCTGAACGGAGGCCCGGCTGTCCTGCTCTGGAGGCAGTCTAGGGTCGCTTGGCTTTATACCCACAGGCCTGGCTAAATATTACCTCCGATTCCTGGGTAAAAAGCATTGTAACCAGAGGATACAAAATCCCCTTCATATCAGCTCCACCCCATCAAAGAAGGTATCCAGATGTGCCACCCCATCTGCGAAGCCCAGCAGCAATAGAAATTTCAAAGCTGCTCAAAAAAAGAGTCATCCAACCAGTCCCGGCAGACCAAAGAGGATCCGGAACTTACTCAAGGTTATTTTTAGTTCCAAAAAAGACAGGGGACTGGAGACCGATTTTAGATCTCAGCAATCTCAACACCTTCGTGAAGAGGGAAAAGTTCCAGATGGTCATGCTTCAATCGATCCTTCCCTTTTTACAGAAGGACGATTGGATGTGCTCGATTGATCTCAAAGACGCGTACTACCACATCAAAATGGCCAGACCGTCCAGAGATCATCTGCACTTCTGGCTGGGAGCCAGTCACTTTCAGTTTTGAGCTCTGCCCTTTGGACTCACCTCAGCCCCCAGGGTATTCACCAAATGCATGGCAGTGGTTGCGTCTCACTTGAGACGACAAGGATTCCAGGTGTTTCCCTATCTGGACGACTGGCTCCTCACCGCCACCACCAAGCGTTGCCTCATACAAGCCAGAGACTACACAGTCTACCTTTGTTCCCACCTAGGGATTTCGATAAACTTCGAAAAATCTGCCTTATTGCCCTCACAGCACATTTCATTCATTGGAGCAGACCTAGATACACGTTTAACACTGGTAAAGCTCCCTCCAATAAGGGCGTCATCCCTCAAACAACAGGTTCTTCTACTACAGAGCAGGAAAGCCCCGGCCAAACTGGTGTTGAAGGTTTTGGGACTAATGGCAGCGTCCCTGATCGCAGTTCCTATGGGAAGATTACACATGAGGCTCCTCCAATGGGATGCTTTTTGCGCAGTGGTTGTTCGAGCAGGTACCCCTAGCGCACGGGATTCTGATAAGACTCTTGCAAACGAGACCTCTCATGGTGGGTGTACAGTCAGGATCTCACTATGGGTCTTCCATTTGTTCTACCCAATCCGACGGCCACAATAACCATGGACGCTTCTCTGATAGGGTGGGGGGGGGTCTATTTCAGGGAAGAGCAGTCCAAGGGGAATGGTCCAACATGGAGTACAGCCTGCACATAAATGTTCTGGAACTGAGGGCGGTGTTCCTGGCGTTGCAACACTTCCAAGCCCTCTTACCTCTAGGAACAGTGGCAGTTCAGACGGACAACATGTCTGTGGTCTGGTACATAAACAAGCAAGGGGGAACCAGGTCTTACCCGTTATGCAGAGAGGCCATGAGAATTTGGCAATGGGCAGAGTCCACGGGTCGCTTTCTGATAGCAACGCACATCCCGGGGTCATCCAGCATCATTGCGGACAGGTTGAGCAGAGCCATCCTGTTACCTCACGAGTGGTCCCTCAATCCACAGGTGATGGAAAAGATCTTCCGCAGATGGGGCCAGCCTTGCTGCGATCTATTTGCTTCCCCTTTGAATGCAAAATACAGAAGCTATTTTGCCCTTCTACCCCCTCCGGGGGATATCCCCCAGGGATGCACTGATACACGATTGGCCCCCGGGTCTCCTATATGCATTCCCACCTACCCCCGTGATTCCCAGATTTCTACAGAAAGCCAGGAACCTGGAAAGGACAATAATACTCATATCCCCATTCTGGCCTCGGTAGATATGGTTCCCCTTTCTTCGAGCCCATCATACAGAGGAACCTTGGATTCTGGACCCAGTACCAGATCTACTGACCCATTCGTCGGGAGTTCCTCACCCGTCTCTTCAATCCCTCAAACTAGCAGCTTGGCTGCTCCGCTTCCCTGCCTAGCCAGGTCTGATCTACTTTCTCCGGCAGTTCAACACATTCTGGTTGCCTCTCCTAAAGCTTCCACTACAAAACTCTACAGGAGTAAATGGAAACGCTTTGTATACTGGGCGTCTAGTCAACACTTAGACCCCTTGGTTGCTCCTTTACATAAAGTACTGGAATTTTTATCTATCCTCTTTCACGAAGGAGCCTCTACTTCCACACTAAGAGTACAGTTGGCGGCCATATTGAACTTCCATATTGGTGAGGACAGTTCTCCCATTATGTCTCACAAACTTTCTAAGGCTTTTATGAAAGGAACCTTCCATCTTCGGCCGCCCGTCAGGAAGCCTTTCTTTCCATGGAGTTTAAATTTGTTATTGTCACAACTCATGTTGCCACCCTTCGAACCTGCTTAGTCCTGCCTCCTAAAGTTCTTATCGTGGAAGACACTTTTTCTCGTAGCTGTTACTTCAGTTCGAAGAGTATCAGAGCTGCAAGCATTATCGGTCAGACCACCTTACTTGATTTTCCACCCAGATAGAGTCTCTTTGCATACAAATCCATCTTTCCTTCCAAAGGTATGTTCCTTCATAAATATTAACCAATCCATAGAACTCCCTACCTTCTTCAAGAACCATACTAACAAGTTGGAGTATATGCTGCACAAGTTGGATGTTCACAGGCAGTTAAGATTTTATTTGGATAGGACTAAAAGTTACAGTAAGACAGATCAGCTCTTTGTCGCGTTTGCAGATAATAAAATGGGCATGGCAATTACAAAACATACATTATCTAAATGGCTTGCTGATTGTATAGCCTTTGTAAAGTCGAATCAGTCCTTGCCTACCAAACCTAAGGCCCATTCTACCAGATCCGTTTCCACTTCCTTGGCTCATGCAGCTCGTTTGCCTTTGGACACGATTTGTGCAGCAGCCACGTGGTCTAAGCCACATACTTTCATCACTCATTATAGAGTTGACAAGGCCTCCAAAGACAGGACATCTTTTGGTTCCACTGTGCTTAGGAACGTTCTTCCATGAGTCACTCGGGTTGACAGAGCTAGGGACGCTACCAGTGTGTAAGAACAAACGGCGAGATTGAACACACTCACATAAAGAAGTTATGTCCTTAACATAACATTCCATGTGGAGTGTTCATCTCGCCTTTGTTCTTACGTTCCCTCCCTCACGTGTTTTGGAAGAACGGGTAGGACTAGACTCTGATTGAAATGTCTTAACCCCTTCCGGGGTATATTGTTCTGTCTCTCATGGGGTATATGCTACTATCCTTAGCTATTTTGCTATGGTGAGAGTGTGTCTCTGGATGTCTGTGAAAGTGTGTAGATGTCCTTCAAGGATGCATCTGCAGTCCTTACAAATGGGTTGTCCTGTCGTCAGGCAGCCCTTCGGTCGGCCGGATTCCAAAGTCTGGGTCTGGCCTCGGCCGGTGTCGCACTTCACCCGACGTCATAGCTGCAGTTCTTCGGGTATAAAGGCATCAGCCGACGCCATTTTCCTCAGTCTTTCTTGCCGCGTGGTGCCCGAAGCAGAAGCTGTTCGCAAGTGCCGGTCGGTCAGAACCAGAGATTACTACTACCGAATACTACAAAGACTTCTAAAAAGCTAAGTACCCCGTTGGGGACTCTTTCTTGCCTCAGCCGATGTCAGAAAAAGTGAATAACTGTTTAACTTGTGGGAAACAAATACCTCATAAAGATTTCCACTCTTACTGCTTACCCTGTTTAGGCCCAGACCACGACGTAGCAGCTTGTCTAGCCTGTGCTTCTTTTAACCGGCGGACGCTTAGACGTCGGTCTGAATTTGCGGAGGAGTTTTTCGGCTCCGATTTTGCTTATATTATGCCGTCGGATCCTCCGACTACGCAAATGTCTAAAAAGCGCAAGGAAAAGGACCGACACTCGCTGTCCGCGGCTTTGGCCGAAACCGCTGTTAAGCAAACCGCGAGTGTCTCGGTTTCGGCTGAAACCGAGCAAGCGGTTCTTCCTTCAGCTGAAAACTTACCTTTTACCGAGGCCTCTTCCAACCTGGTGGAATCGGCTTCAGAAAACCCACCTGCTGTTGCAGTTTCTCAGGAATTAAATGACACTATTCCCTTGGATATTTCAACCCCTGCACGTGGAGCTGCTAGGCCTCCTGCAGCCATGTCCATTAAGGCCTTTGCCAGGGCTAAAGCAGCTAAAACTACTAAGACTGCACCTGCTAAGACCCCCACTCACAGGCCCAGCTCTAGTTCTCAAATGCTTAGTTTAGCAGAGGATCTCATTTCTTTAATCCGGGGATCCCAACCTCAACCAGACAGGGCCTCTCAGCCACCTCCAGAGAAGAGGCCTAGAGCAGAGCCCCCTCAGCCACTTTCTACAGATGATTCCTCTGATGATTCAGTTGATTCCGACCCTCCAGAGGCTCCTTTCTCCCCTTATGAAGACTCTGATGCTGAAGAGTCCATCCCTTCAGCCTCTCCGCCTGAGGGATTTTCCTTTGGGGAAACCCTGCATGCTATGAGGGAACAATTTCAGTGGCAGGGCCAGGATTTTTCAGACTCCAGAAAAAGGCTTAGAACCTTTCTGCATTTACCACAACATAGGCCTTTAGCCATTCCTCCATTTCTTTCTGTTGTAGATGATGCATTTAATGATGCTTGTACTGCTCCTGATTCTCTACCTCCGGCCCCTGCTAAGCCTGATAGATACTACAGGGTCCCGGGCACACATTACCATTTGTATAAGGCTCCTTTTGCAGATCCCGAGACTATCTCCCAAGGACCCAAGGCTGTAGCAGCTACTTCTGCTAAGAACCCCCTCCCTCAGAAAGGGAATCCAGATCCTTAGAGATGGGGTAAAAATGTTTACACTTCTGCTACTCTTTCAGCTAGGGCCTTGAACTGTCAATTTCACATGATCCAGTATCAAGAATTTATGCTAGACCAGTTAACCAAAAACTGTCCTCTGATGAATCACTAGACAAAAAATCTGTTCAGGAAATGGTACATAACATTCAGCAAGTCAGTAACCATTCCTTAAAATGCGGCTGTGATGCACTGGAGGCTTCCTTTAGATCAGCCATGACTGGCACAGTTATCAGAAGGCATGCATGGTTAAAAGAGCAGGCCTTACCAGACCATGTCAAGTCCAAACTATTAGATGCTCCTATGGATAAGATCAATTTGTTTGGCTCTCCTGCACAACAGGTGCTGAAGAAGATGGAAGAGAAGGCAAAATCTGTCCAAACAGTAAAAGATTTCTTACAGGTCCAACCGCCAAGGTTTAGCAGGAATTGGCCCTCCAAGAATTGGTCCTTTCCAGACTCATCCAGAGCTCAGAGGGGCAGGAATAGGCGTTCAAGAGGCAGAAACCAATCCAGGGGTGCCTACAGGGGATGCCAGTGGCAGAGTAACAACCAGCGAAGTGCAGCCACGGACACAGCCACCACCACACCTACAGGACAATCACAGTGACTTGGCTCTGGCACCGCCTACCAGGGAGCAAATAGAAGCACCTTTAGGTGGGAAGCTAGCCTTATTTTCAATAAACTGGCATTGCATCACAAGAGACAAGTGGATTTTACAGACAATAGACCAAGGCTACAGGTTTCACTTCCATACTCTACCAGGGAAGAGAGGAATGCCAAACCTACCTCTAAATCAAAAGGCAGAAGCTCTAAAACAAATATCCCAATTATTAAAGATGAGAGCTGTGGAAAAGGTACCATCTATGGAGCAAGGAACAGGATTTTACTCCAGACTCTTCCTGGTACCAAGAAAAGAGAGCAAATGGAGACCTATTCTCGACCTGTCCGCTTTAAACACATTCCTCATTGTTCCGAAATTCAAAATGCTGACTCTACAGCAGCTTCTTCCCATACTGGGCAAGGAGTCTTGGCTGGTAACTCTAGATCTCAAGGAGGCATACCTGCACGTCCCCATACGACCAAATTGCAGAAGATACCTCAGATTTCTTGCAGGATCAGAGCATTATCAATTCTCAGCATTGCCCTTTGGCTTATCTACTGCCCAGAGTGTTCACGAAATGCCTGGCATCAGTAATTGCTCATTGCAGGCTTCAGGGAATCCAAATCTACCCCTACCTGGACGACTGCCTGATACAAGCGGACAACAAAAACAAGCTAGCAGAAGACTTACAAAGGGTCATTTACCTGCTACAAGCCCTGGGATACACAGTCAATATAAAAAAGTCAAAACTGATACCATCCCAGAGAATAACCTTTTTGGGTGCAGAGTTGGACACATCACAGCAAATGGCATTCCTAACAGTAGAAAAACAGGAGCAGCTACCTCTCTACTTCTTGGCATTAACAAAGCAGAACCATCTGACAGCAAGAAAAGTACTGCAAGCCTTGGGCTTCATGGCATCCTGCATAATATTGGTTCCTCATGCCAGACTGCATATGAGAAAACTACAGTGGTACCTAAGGAATTTATGGTCTCAACACAAGCACAGCTTAGAAACCCAGATTCCAATTATTACATGCCTGAAGCAAGAATTCCTATGGTGGGCTCAGGCTTGTCAATCAAACACAGGATTGCCCTTCCACAGTACTCAACCAAGCCAAACCATCACGACGGATGCCTCAGACCTCGGTTGGGGGGCACACATGCTGGACAAGTGCATACAAGGCTTATGGACTCAAGACCAGCTGCACCTACACATAAATCTAAAGGAAATGCTGGCAGTAAAACTGGCAATTCAGGCATTCAGACCATTCCTCAAACAAGGTCTATTGATAAGGACAGACAACACCACAGTTATGTGGTACATCAACAAGCAGGGAGGCACACATTCGTATCCTCTTTGCCGGATGGCACTGGACCTCTGGAATGTGGCCCTGAGCTACAACATTCAGTTAAAAGCAATTTTTGTACCAGGAAAAGAAAACATTCTAGCAGACATATTAAGCAGGACTACCACGGATGCCCACGAATGGATGCTGCATCCGGACATCTTCAAAACCATTACAAGAAAATGGGGGCTTCCAGAAATAGACTTATTTGCATCCCCACGCAATCACCAGCTAAAGAAATTCTGCACAAGGACGTACCACCCACTTGCTTGGAAGGTGGACTCCCTATCCTTCAGTTGGAAAAACCTGACAGCATATGGATTCCCACCGCTTCCTTTGATGCACAAGGTGCTATTGAAGATCAAAGAGGACCGTCCAAGGATCATTCTGATAGCTCCAGACTGGCCAAGGCAACATTGGTACCCATTACTGAGGAGCATGTCTCGGGAACAAATATGGCCACTACCCCTGGTTCCCTTGCTGTTAACACAGAACAACTACAACATTCTGCATCCAAACCTGAAAACTCTGCAGCTGACTGCCTGGAACATTGCATAAGACCAATTAACCCTAATTTATCCCAAAGGGTTAAAGACATTATCCTTGAGGCTCGCAGACCCTCAACAAGAAAAAATTATTCAGCAAAATGGAAAAGATATCTCATTTGGAGTACTGCAAAAGGAGAAGATGTGTCACTGGTAAACATAGCCAACATTCTGGAATACTTGGCAGAGCTCTTCCACACAGGCATGTCCTATTCCTCCATCAAGATTCATGCATCAGCTATTTCAGCAGAATACGACTTGGATCCTCCTGTCTTCTCACATCCTCTGCTCAGACAGTTTCTGAGAGGAATTAAAATGTAAAGCCTCCTAGAAAGCCACCATTACCAGCATGGGACTTGAACTTTGTGCTAGAAAAATTGACACTTCCTCCTTTCGAACCAGCAGCAACAGCAGAATTACAATACTTATCATGGAAGACTGCCTTCCTGCTGGCAATCACTTCAGCAAGAAGGATATCTGAACTTCAGGCATTAATGGCAGTACAACCCTTCCTGATCTTCCATCAAGATAGAGTGTCCATGAGAACAAATCCTTCCTTTATGCCTAAGGTGGTCTCCAGAGTTTCTTTGAATCAGGCTATCCACCTACCTACATTCTTCCCCAACCCACAGAACAGGGGAGAAAGACTGCTGCATACCTTGGATGTACATAGACAATTATGCTACTACCTGGACAGGACCAAGGGCAATAGAAAAACTGACCAGCTACTGGTAGCATATGCAACAGGAAGGGAAGGAAAAGCAATTTCAAAACAGACAATCTCCAAGTGGATAGGAAATTGCATCAGATTTTGTTACTCCTACCATGGAAAGAAAACTCCAGAGAACATCAGGCCTCACTCTACAAGGGCTACAGCCACTACCACAGCCTTCTTACGAGGAGTGGCTACCAAGGACATTTTAGAGGCTGCTACTTGGAGCTCCGTGCATACATTTGCCAAGCATTATAATTTACCTTTATACTCTAGATCCCGAGCAGGTTTTGCCACTGCTGTTTTGCAAGGGATCCTAACTACACCATAACTTTATTTTTCCACCTCCCCCAGTTTGGCTATGGTATTCTACCCATTTGTAAGGACTGCAGATGCATCCTTGAAGGACATAGTACAGTTTTGTACCTACCATAAATGTAGATGTCCGATAGGAATGCATCTGCAGTTAGGATTACCCACCCGCCTTCCCCCCTGTGGTGCTCCTAGGGTGTTTGCCCATCTTATAGCTAGCTGGGGGAATCTATTATGGTGTATTTGTTTGTATATATGTACATACATGCTTATTTTTTGTGTTTGCTCTCTACTATTTGGAATCATTGGCATTTATCCAAATTTAGCCTTCCAAGAGGGCACCTGGCATCTGGGGCAAGAAACACTGAGGAAAATGGCGTCGGCTGATGCCTTTATACCCGAAGAACTGCAGCTATGACGTCGGGTGAAGTGCGACACCGGCCGAGGCCAGACCCAGACTTTGGAATCCGGCCGACCGAAGGGCTGCCTGACGACAGGACAACCCATTTGTAAGGACTGCAGATGCATTCCTATCGGACATCTACATTTATGGTAGGTACAAAACTGTACTTTCTTGCGCCTGAGGTATTGGTTTATCGGTCTGGTTTGTTTGCAAACTAGATCTGAGTAATGGCAGGGGAGGATTGTGGGATATAGTCTGGTTTGGAGCTTCTCTGAGATGCAGAGCTTTGCGATGCGGCCGACTTGGAGCCGAGGTTCGGCTCTGAACCCATGTGCAAGAACAAAGGCGAGATGAACACTCCACATGGAACGTTATGGTAAGGACATAACTTCTTTTTTTTCCCTTCTTATGGAAATGGCCCAGGACAATTCCACAAGTTTCTTAACATACTAGATCTACTCAGACAAGACAGTGTGAGATACATCACAACTTTTGACTGCCTGGATGATTCAATTTTCTACTCTTTAGGCACCTTTTTCATGAGGATGTGCAGCAGGTTCTGAAGGAGACAAGAAGGCCTGCTACTACAAAATCCTATATTGGCAAGTGAAAGATATTTTCTAGTTGGTGCTTAGCCAATAACCAGGGGCCTATCAAGGATTTTATACCACCAGTGTTCAGGTTTGTGTGAGTTACTCTCCTCTGGCCTCTCATTCCTTTGTAAAGGTTCATCTTGTGGTCATTTCAATATGGCTGCCCATTAATTCCCTTCTTTCCTCACTGTTTATATTGAAACCATTTCTGAAAGGAGTTTTACACCTGAGACCACCTTGTAAACAGATTCCTCCTCCTTGGGATCTCAGTTGTATAGTGCAGAAATTTACTCTGCCACCCTTTGAACCTGTCCGGCTGTTTGAGGTTCACCACTTGGAAAATTACTCTTCTTATTGCTCTGATTTTGCAGGTCGTCTTGGTGATAGAACCCTGTGTGGTATTCCAAATGGATAGGGTCACTCTGCGCAAACCTCTCATCAATCTCCTTATTTTCTACCTAGATCCTAAAAGCAAGGGGGGAAAGATTCTTACTGTGGGTGTGCACAGGCAACTTTAGTACTACCTTGACAGAACAAAGTCTTTCAGGAAAACTCACTATTTCCTATTCTGGGATTAAGTAAGATCATCCTTTGAACAGAGTGTTTCCAAGTTGTCTTCTGCTATTTTGTTACTCTCAGTACATCAAAACTGTTCCATGCAGTGTTAAGGCACATTGCACTGTTGGCTTCTACAGTGCCATACTGGAAAGGGGTGGGCTGTAGAAGGATTCTAGAGGCAGCAACTTGGTCCTCTGTCCGTATATTTATAAACCATTTAACTCCCAGGTGTACTCATTATATGTATTTCTTGTCCTTAATGCAAGTCCCCATTTAATGTAGAAGATTCTTATCCCTTCATAAATATTGTGAGCAAGTTCAGCTGTTTACAAAAAATAGTCACAAGACTAAAAAGAAACAAAAGAAGAAAACATTTGCTCCATCACAAATTACCCTGTTGCAACTTAATATAACTGACCAATGGAAGCTATCTTGTTGGAAATTTCTTTCTGTTTTCTAAGTGTCCTTTTGTCTTTTTATTTTTACTCCAACTAATTCTATTGCCTCTGAAAAAGTTAGCCACATCCTGTTTTCCTGTCTCTAGTAACTGATTTATTAGCAAGAAGAAATTTTCCATAACAGCACCTGCAGTCCAACATAGTCTCTCTTCATGCAGCCAAACTCACTTTTGGGGCATTCATATCTTCTATCATTTTGTCCAGAGTTGATCTCCTTTTATACCATTCTGGATATTTCCAAAAGATAGTAAGCTGATCACCATTCTCTGTTTCCACATCTTCAGCAAGCATCATTTCTAACGGAAAATATTCTTCTTGTCTAATGTGTAAATATTTCAGGCAAAATGCAGATTTTACTTGCTTGAATTGCTGTCTTTGAAGTGGTATGCAGTTTTTCTAAAATTTTCACAGGCAAGACCTTTCCCAGCAACTTACCCCCATTCCTGTCTAAGCTTTCCTTTATCTGCTTGTGGTACTTTTACTTAGTACATTGTAAAATTGGATGCTCACTGTGTGTGTGTGTGTGTGTGTGTGTGTGTGTGTGTGTGTGTGTGTGTGTGTGTGTGTATATATATATATATATATATATATATATATATGTGTGTGTATATATAATACACACACACATATACAGTGGATATAAAAAGTTTACACATTTACAAACCCCTGTTAAAATGCCACGTTTTGTGGTATAAAAAAATGAGACCACAATAAATCATCCTCAATAAATCATTTCAAAACTTTTCCCACCTTTAATATGACCTATAACCCGTACAATTTAATTGAAAAACAAATCCGTTGGGGGAAAATATAAAAAATAAAAACGTACAATAAGCTGGTTGCATAAGTGTGCACACCCTTAAACTAATACTTTGTTGAAGCAACTTTTGATTTAATTACAGCTTCCAGTCTTCTTGGGTACACACCTGCCATCAATTAGAGACTCTGATTAACCCCAAACAAAGTTCAGCTGTCCTAGTCGGATTTTCCTGACATTTATTCAGTTGCCTGCTACAGCAAAAGCCATGGTTCACAGAGTGCTTACAAAGCATCAAAAGGATCTCATTGCTGAAAGGTATCAGTCAGGAGAAGGGTACCAAGAAATTTCCACAGCATTGGATATACCAGAGCACAGTGAAGACGGTCATCAAAAAGTGGAGAAAATAATGGGACAAGGCGTCCCTCCAAAATTGATGAAAAGACGAGACGAAAACTGGTCAGGGAGACTGCCAAGAGACTTACAAGCAACACTGAAGGAGCTGCAGGAATTTCTGGCAAGTACTGGTTGTGTACTACATGTGACAACAGTCTGCCGTATTCTCCATATGTCTGGGCAATGGGGTAGGGTTGCAAGACGGAAGCCTTTTCTTACACAGCAAAACATCCAGACCTGGCCAAAAATTTGCAAAACCATACATCAAATCTCCCAAAAACGTGTTATTGTCTTATGAGACCAAGGTTGAACTTTTTGGCCTCAATTCCAAAAGGTGCGTTTAGCACAAAAACAATACTTTGCATCACCAACAGAACACCATCCCCACGGTGAAGCATGGAGGTGGCAGTATCATGCTTTGGGGTTGCTTTTCTTCAGCTGGAACTGGAGCTTAAGTCAAGGTGGAGGGAATTTTGAAAAGTTCCAAATACCAGTCATTTTTGGCCCAAAAACCTTCAGGCGTCTGCTACAAAGCTGAAGATGAAAAGGAATTTCACCTTTCAACATGACAATGACCCCAAGCATACATATAAATCAACAAAAGAATAGCTTCACCAGAAGAAAATTAAAGTTTTGGAATGTCCCAGCCACAGCCCAGACCTAAATTCAATAGAAAATCTGTGGTGTGACCTGAAGAGGGCTGTGCACAAGAGATGCCCTTGCAATCTGACAGATTTGGAGTGCTTTTGCAAGGAAGAGTGGGCAAATATTGCCAAGTCAAGATGTGCCATGCTGATAGACTCTCCCCATTAGCCAAAATAATGGAAAAATGTATTCACAAACAAATACTTAACCACCTTCTACAAAACAACCTACTAGCCAACTGCCAACATGGCTTTAGACCATTCCATAGTACTACTACTGCTCTTCTCTCCTTCACTGACACTATAAACAAAAACCACAATAATAATTCCTTTTCCTCTGCACTATTTTTAGACCTGTCAAAAGCCTTTGATATGGTTAATCATACCCTACTTCTCGAAAAACTAAAGCACCTTTCTCTCGACCTACAAGCATTACAGTGGTTCAGATGTTATCTTCAAAATAGACAGCAAGCTGTACTCTGGGATAACAATTTGTCTTCCTTACTTCCTGTTAATATTGGAGTCCCTCAAGGCTCTATCTTAGGTCCACTTCTTTTTTCCATATTTATTAACGATCTCCACTTGAACATACCCCACGTCACTTGCATCCAATATGCAGATGACTCTACCTTAATCTGTACTACCAGTAATATACCTTCACTCCAATCCCTAACCCAAACTGTATTCCAAAAAGTAGAAAACTGGTTCATGCAACATCGTCTTCTCCTGAATCCAAAAAAAACAAAAGTACTACTTTTTACACCAACTCATAAGTCACCCACTCCATTCTTCTCTATAACCTCCAATAATGCTACTAATATAGCACCAGATACTACCACCCGCCTACTAGGTGTCACAATCGACCATCATCTTAACTTTGATGACCATATTAACTCCACCATAAAGACTGTCAACAGAAAACTTGGTACCCTCTACAGAATCAAACCCTTCCTTACACCCTCAGCCAGGCAAACTATCGCACAAACTCACCTCATTTCTACCCTTTTCTATGCCTCTGCTATATACCAACCTATCAAAAACAACATCTCCAAACTTTCTACCTGCTATAATAGTATTGCTAGATTCATCACATGCTCTCCCTTTAAAACCCACCACTGCCTTAACCTTAAACAACTAGGATGGTTAGAAGTACAGAACCATATACTCTGTCAACAGTTACTTATGACACAAAAGATCCTATACCACCCCAACGATACACCCATCCTCTCTAATCTGATCTCTCCATATAAAAATCTGGCTACACTACGTTCTGCAAATAAACTACTTGTCTCCTTAACTAAATCAAACAACAAAGCTGGTGACTCTCTTTTCTCAAACACTGTAGGAAAAAAATGGAATCAGCCCCCTCCTGAACTATCTACCCTAGCATCTGCTTCTCAATTCAAAAAACAAATAAAAGAACATCTAAAAACTAAGTGGCTTTGACCTTGTGCAAACCCAGACTGAAACTTGTATTTCACTCCTACTCCAACCCTACCCCTCCCTCTTGCCTCCAAAACTTATTTCTCTCCTCTTGCTTTATTCTTAGTAATTTGATAGGATTTGGGAACTTTGTTCTTTCTGCTATTGCCCTGGTGCTGTCTAGTGCATTTGCTTGTTTATGTCTGGTCTGGTTTTTGCCTAAATGTTTTGTAGTCACTGTTTGTTAGTCCCATTTGCTTTTCTCATTTTACCTATGTTACTATGGTACTGTTGCTTTATTACTTTGTTTCACTTTGTTTTTTGTTATATTGTTATTCTTATGCTTGGAGCTTTTCTCCCCGGGCCTGTACTGAAAATGGACATGTATCCAGTTAGACTAGCCCGGTCAACAAATGTAAAATAAATAAAATATATATATATATATATATATATATATATATATATATATATATATATATATATATATATATATATAGGTCTACTTCACATGATCGCACTTTTAAATGTTAGCATTTCATATGGCCGAGACCATAAGATTGAACATTCAAAAGTTCAAACATAGTTTAAAAAAAAAAGAAAAAAATATGAACTATATGTTTCTGACAAAGACCCCCATGCACTCCCCACACCACCCGCTATTTAAATATACCAACTCCGAGATCGCACTACATTGCAGAAAAGGGAAATTTTCCCATTCCGCGCTGTATGGAGATCTCCATTCAAACTGTTGGAACTTTTAAAAGTTCGATGATATGGTCTTGGCCATATGAAATTTGAGCTTTTAATATTTCAATCATCTGAAGGGGACCCATAGATAAATTATATATATCTATATCTATATACATATATATATATATATATATATATATATATATATATATATATATATATATATATATATATATAAAATCATAGGAGGTTACTAGGGCCTGGGGCCCTTACAAGCCTAGCCAAGAGTTATCCCCAAAAAAGAAACCTCAGTCAGCACCTTTTGCCCCTGTCAGTGAGGGACAAAGGTGGAACCCCCAGGACAAATTTGTGGTTTCCCATCAACTCATCAAGGTTGCACTTGAAGATGGTCAGCGAGGTACTCTGACATGTATGGGAAGTCTATTCTAGAGACTGGGCAGACTCTGGGAGAGAAACCTGTCTTTCCAGCAGGTTTTGTTGATGTCTCCTATTAGATTTAAGTCTATCAAATGGGTAATGCGTGAGGAGTTAAACTTGGGATATGGAGCATCTGTAGTAGGGTAGGGTCTGATATTGCCTTGTAGATGAGACACAGATCACCTCTGAGCATTCTGTACGATACAGAGTGGAGTGATAGTGATTTGAGCTTGTCCGCATAGGACGGGTGTTGGAGGCCATGGATTCTCTTTGCAAGGTATTTTTATGGCCTTTTCAGTTGGTGCATGTGTTTGGAGAGGTACATACCAAACGGGGTGTTATCAGTAGCGGCCTTAGGTCAACTGGTGTCCTAGGCAAAAGGGCTCCAGGGCGCCCCCCACCACACCACCTGGTGCCCCCATCCTGGTCAACCTACACCAAACAAATAGAAAAGCACTCCTGCTTGAGCGCGCCCTAGGCAGACTACTATTTGGCCTATGCCTAAGGCTGGCTGTGGGTGTTGTACTCTGTTGTAGGTCTAATGAGGGAGGTGTAAAGAGAGGTAATAACCTTTTTTTTCTGGACGCAATCCCTTTACTTATGAGCTGAACCAAGTAAAAGGCTTTTCTGACCACTGCTGCCGCATGATGGTCGACCTGAGTACCCACGCCTCTCACCACAGGTTGTGTGCTTAGGGGGGTGCAGTTGATGTAGTAGTCAGTAGGGGCCGTGTTTTTGCCAAATGGTATGATAATACATTTTTTTGCATTTAACTTAAGGCCATGACTCTGGCACCAGATACTTGTAGCTGTGAGACCGTCGTGCAGTATGTTAGCATCATTTGGGGGAGTCGATGACAGCACCCAACTTAGTCATCCTCAAACTTGGTCAGCCACAGGTCCTTTCTCTTTGCCTGGACCTCTGAAAAGTAGATTGCCAAACAATAGGGATCCCAAGACAGATCCCCGGGGAACACCACGAGTGATAAGTCTGCTGTCGGAGGTGGCGGTGCCTGTTATTTTGACCTTGTCGGTCCTGTCTGTGAGCCAGTTGGCCATCTATCTGATGAGATAGGGATTAACACCAGGTTGTGTTAGCTTTTCAATGATGTCCAATTGTGGGATTGTGTCAAAGGCCTTGGACAGGTCAATGTAAGCTGTATGTACTGACTTTTCCTCATCTAGGCCCTTGGTGACGGTCTCAAAGAAGTCAGCTAGGTTCAGTAGGCAAGATCTGCCCCTGACAAATCCGAATTGGGTGGGGTCAAATGCTTGGAGATTGCCTACGTCCTTGTTTATGAGATCTATAATATGCTGCATGGCTTTACAGATCAGACTTGTCAAGCTAATGGGGCAATAGTTTCCCTGGTCAGTAGTAACACCACCTTTGTGCAAGGGGATGACAATGGCGGTTCTCCACTGTGCTGGAATGAAGCCTGTCATTAAGCTGTGGTGGAATAGGGTGCTCAGTGGCAAAGCTAATTCTTGCTGGAGATGTAGTATACATCCTGGCATGCTATCAGGTCCCATGGAAGCTGTGTTCTTTGCCTTGAATAGGGCCTTTAACACTTGATCCACGAAGATGTGAGTTGTAGGACAAGTATTGGTGGTGATGATTGGGCCTTTGGGGGGCGATAAAGGGGTGAAATTGAACCTTTTAGTTAGCAGATTGCCTAAGTCAGCAGGATCAGTGTAAGTGGTGCCATTAAGTACTAAATAAGAACAAACTTGGGCTTTGCTATGGAGGTTCCTAACTTAACTGAAGAAGGAATTGTGGATGTTCATCGTGTTACA